>NW_012115488.1:15811034-15815179 GCF_000951035.1 Colobus angolensis palliatus | reverse complement strand
GGGAGGCGGAGCTTGCAGTGAGCTGAGATCCGGCCACTGCACTCCAGCCTGGGCGACAGAGCGAGACTCCGTCTCAAAAAAAAAAAAGAAAAAGAAGAGTAGAGATAAGAATAATCTAAACTCAGACAATGATAGCATTCCGGAATGTACTTCTTGCCAAGTTTTTTTCTGGTTTTTAATATTTTATATGGCAGATCTATATGCATTTATTTTATCCTTTTTCACCTATCAGACCCCCGCACATTTTTCCATTGTCTTCATAAGCAGTGTTCAAATATCTTCATAATATTCCATTTCAAGTTTATCCAATTTATTTGGAACAATTTGGGCTGTTTTAAAATGGTCACTATCATTATAATTCTGTAGTGAAATTTTTTATATAAAATGCTTTATAAATATGTTTTCAACCTAAAGATTATATATTAGTACCTGATGCCTTAGGGTTTATCAGCTTCAAAAACCTGAATTATTCAAATGTGTCAGATGCCCTTAATATCTTTGTTACTCCAATTATATTGATACTGCAAAAGATGTTTAAGATAAAAAAGACATTCTGATCACATCTTAACAGGACATATAAGCTAAGCAGTCTTGTGCTAAAAAAATTCCACATTTATTTCTGTTATATTGCTGATACAGCAACAGATGGGAAAGATCAATTAAATAAGGTTTATTCCTTTTTTGAGGGCAGAATGCAGTTTTAAGGGATACTTGTGATGGCAGCAGTGGCTGCTCCTTGTTGGAGCCATTTTTAGCAAACCTATGACTAAGGAAATTAACTTTATCATTAGCTAATCCAAAAATATCAATACTCTCCAGGTCACCAACACTATATCCTATGGAGCTTTTATCAAGAAAGAACCCTGGGGCTGGGCATGGTAGCTCACACCTATAATCCCAGCACTCTGAGAGACCAAGGCAGGAGGATCACTTGAGCCCAGGAGTTTGAGACCAGCCTGAACAACATAGCGAGACATCATCTTTACAAAAAATAAAAATTAGCCAGGCATGGTGACACATGTCTGTAGTCCCAGCTACTCAGAGGCTGAGGGAGGAGTATCACTTGACGTCAAGTATCACTAGGTCAAGGTTGCAGTGAGCTATGATCGTGCCACTGTACCTTAGCCTGGGTGACAGAGCAGGACTCTGCCTCTAATAAAAACAAAGGTGGCCGGGCGCGGTGGCTCAAGCCTGTAATCCCAGCACTTTGGGAGGCCGAGACGCGCGGATCATGAGGTCAGGAGATCGAGACCATCCTGGCTAACACGGTGAAACCCCGTCTCTACTAAAAATACAAAAAAACTAGCCGGGCGAGGTGGCGGGCGCCTGTAGTCCCAGCTACTCGGGAGGCTGAGGCAGGAGAATGGCATAAACCCGGGAGGCGGAGCTTGCAGTGAGCTGAGATCCGGCCACTGCACTCTAGCCCGGGCGACAGAGCAAGACTCCGTCTCAAAAAAAAAAAACAAAAAAAAACAAAAAAAAACAAAAAAAACAAAGGTAAAGAAAAGAAACAAAGAACCCCAGGAAGAAGGGCTACAGAGACCCAAATCTCCCTTGCCCATAAAAGGAGACAAGGAATGATAGCTATGACAATTGTTCCACTAGATGGATGCAGAAAACATTGAAATACATACAGAGTATCTTGGCTGATAAGCAACTTGTCATGTTGTAAACCTAGCCAAGTCCAGATGGTAAAGAGGAAGGACACAGCTGGGAATATACTTGAAATTATTACTGTCATCGAGATGACACAATATAAAGCAGTACAGCCAACAGCACAAAGACAGAGAGAGTTATCATTTAAAGAATCAACATTATTAGTCTCTTTCAGTTCTTCTGAATGATCCAGAATGGTGGACCTTAAAACCACAGGTATCGAAAAATAATAGCTTTGCACACAAGGGAAGTAACTACATCCTGCAGCTCAAATGTGGATGAGGCTACCCTCATATGTTTTTAATTTACTATAATCATTAACAGATTAACACTTCAATTTTCAGTCTATTGAGTAGCAAAAAAAGAGTGAGTGACTGCAATATTAAATGGCAGAAGCCCAGACGAAGTAATCTAACAGTGATTTTTAAAAACCATTTGTCAATGAGCTATGAAAATCAACTACTGTTTTACAAAAAAATTAAAGTTCTGAAACTAAAAAACATGTTTTTACTACAAAGTTACAAAATTTCCTGTACAGTTTGCTCCAGAGTAGCATCATACATGCTATTGAACTGTATCACTCCTGTTCAAAAGCATTCCCTTCTCTAATACTCCTTTCTTTCTCCTTTACTTTATCAGGGGAAAAAAAGGCAAGAGCAGAGAATGGCACATGATAAATATTTTAATTACTATATGCCCTTCCTTCTTTCATCCTAATTACCTTTTCTTCCAACGACATATCTTTTACTTTCACAGCAGTATTTCTGATAGTGATATCCATTTGGAAACATGAATGTTTTGCATTAGATTTAATATGAAAATCTCCTATAGTTAAAGATCTTAGGTCTGAGTAAAATGTGGATAAGACAGAGAGAGGGAGGAAGAAAGGGAAGAGGGAAACTTAAAAATATAATTTCCTCAATATGTAGACTGGAAAAATGGCCCCATCAGCATTTCTTGTGCACAATAAATATTAATTGTTCAAAATTAATGTATGTGAGAAAAGGAGACAAATACATTAACCAAACATAACTCCTACATACAACTGAACTAATGAACTAACCCAACAACCCTTGAATTAGAACACATGAACCTGACATCTAACCTGACTTCAGGGGAGGAAAGGTTTCCTGGAGCACGCAATGGCTGAGCTAAGATCTGAAGAATAAACAGGAGTAGGCTGAGGGAGTGAGGAGGCAAGGGTGTTCTTCAAGGAGAGGAAAACAGCATATGCAAAGACCTAAAGAGGCAGTATGGCATGTTTGAGTTGCTGATAGAATTTTTGTGCGGTAAAAGCACAGAATGCCAGGTAAGGGCCTAGAAGGCTAAAGAAGTAAAACATGAGCTAGTCTATGGGGTTAAACTCTCAAAAAGAGCTTAACAAACTCAGAAGAAAACTGAGGTAAAGAGTAAAGAGGAGCCAGGTGCGGTGGCTCATGCCTGTAATCCCAACACTCTGGGAAGCCAAAGCAGGAGGATCACTTGAGGCCAGGGGTTTGAGACCAGCCTGGGCAACAGAGTAAGGCCCTGTCTCTACAAAAAATACAAAAATTAAGCCAGGCATGGTGATATGTGCCTGTGGTCCTAGCTTCTTGGCAGGCTGAGGCAGGAGGATTGCATGAACCCACGGGTTTAAGGCTGCAGTGGGCTATGATATTGTCACTGCACTTCAGCCTGGGCAACAGAGCAAGACTTCAACTCAAAAAAACAAACAAACAAACAAAAACCAAACAAAAAACCAGATAATAAAAGATTTCTTATTGCCCACTTCTAATAGCACTAAAAATTAATATACTGTCAGAGAGTTTGCAAAATTTCCTTATTAGTTTCTTGCGAATACTCCAGCCATGTTTTGGCTGTGCTGCAGGATATAGGGAGATGGGGTTATTTGTTCTCTCTTGTGTCAGAAACTATCCTTTTAGGGCTCATTCAAAGTTCTGTTTACTCAAAGACAGTAGCAATTCCTTGCAAAGTTCTGTTTACTCAAAGACAGTAGTAATTCCTTGCACTTCCAGCTCTGCTGTCAAAGATACGATGACGTTACCTACTACCACTAGGATTTTAAATAATTAGATTGTTGCTGCTTTAACATTTCACTATGGTAAAACTGCAATGAAACTGGTACATGTATCTCAGGTGGCATTATCAACTGTAACTAGACAATAAAAGGGTGATTTAGTTATATGTACCAAATCACAAAAGGTAATGCAGTCTTCATTTTTGAAAACCATCCCTTAAAAAATTTCATATAATGGAAAAACCTTTAAGATTTGAAATATTTAATTAAGGCAATATTTTATAACAACAAATGGTGAATCAAGTAGGTTAAAAAAGGTAAGATACAGAAATCATATATATATATAATGATTTTGACTACAAATATTTATTAAAAATGACTGTAAACAAATAATCATAAGAATAGTTTTGGCTGGGCGCGGTGGCTCAAGTCTGTAATGCCAGCACTTTGGGAGGCCGAGACGGGCGGATCA
>NW_012115488.1:15771271-15810844 GCF_000951035.1 Colobus angolensis palliatus | reverse complement strand
AAAAAAAAAAAAAAAAAAAAGAATAGTTTTGATGGTAATATTATTTTTTCTCCATTTTCCAGGTTTTATGTAATATAGACACATTATAGCATTGTTCTAGATGCTTCATATAAATGAGCTCTTTTAATCCTCACCACAACTACATAAAGTAAGTATAATTACTGTATCTTTTGTACAGCTGAGGGAATGAGGCTCACATAACTCGCCTAAAATCATATAAGTGATCAATGGTAGTGCTAAGAATTGAACCAGGCAGTCTCCAAAGTCCCATTCCCTTACCCCTAAGCTACACTCACCCCTCAAAAATATAGGCTTTGACACCAGATCCAAATTCAAATGAGAAATTTTCCCTCTTCATCAATCCAAAGCGTCACTAACGCATCCTACAGAACCCAAGAGCCTTGTGTTTCTTTAGGATGTAAATTAAGAGGAAGATATGTGGTGTGACATTCATAGTAGTATTTAACAAATGGCCCCAAACTACGTTTCAATTGCTTTTCATATTGTAGGTCAGCATATACCATGTTTATATTTTACTATTTCCCTCCACCTTGCTATCATAGTTTCTTCCCCCATTTTCTTGTTTCCCAAAACATATGCTATGTCTTCAGGGCATACTGAAGTAACTATTTACTCTAAATCCAATCATGAATCAACCTCAATTATGCACACAAATCATTTAGGGTGTATCTTGTTAAAATGCAGTTGCCCCAGCCCAACCCGAGACAGCAGACAGCAGAGTATACTTTAAGAAACCCCTCTTATTTTGTAACAAAATATTAATCTTGAATATAAAAACATAGCATTCGCTATTTTCTTTCAGGAATGCCAGTACGTTCTCTGCAAATTTTTGTACCTTATTTCACACGGCTAAAGCCAGTTTTGTGCATGATATACAGAATCAGTCTCATGTTAGTCACATCTTGTATACACAACTCATAAAATCAGTTCAGAGAGTGTCCACACGGGCAAGTGTAATCTTATATATGCACTCTGATCTGATTTTTAAAATTATGCCATTTCCAATCAGAACTGTCATTATAGTCAAACCTGATTTCTTATCCAGTAATGATACCAACAGATATTTTGAATAATTTCTTCCTTCAGTGACATAGGATAGTGGAATATGCCACAGGTAGCTGTAAAGAGAAAATATTGGAAAATTACTATTCTTTCAGTTAGTTGCATATGATTTGTTGGTTTTCTTTTTTTAAAAAAAATTGGTAGGAAGGTTAACTTTGTTAAGCTATTCCTAGGAAGGGATAATCTTGTTAGGTTTCATAAGAACTTATGATCACTGAGGGTGCAAAAGAGATGGCATGAAAAGAAAGGGAGCATGTACCTTGTATCTGAAGGCTGAATTTCAGGCTTCATATTTAAAAAGAATCTCTCTTGTTGTATAAAAAGTTGCTTTCCTTTCTTTTGAACAGTCACTAAAGGAAATCCTTTCTGCAGGGTCCAGGTTTTCATCATTCTCTTTACATCTAGTGTTTCGTTTGTGACCTAAAAAATGTATATATATAAAACTCTTTTTCCTTAAAAATAAAAATTGGTTTAAAAAAATTTAATTTTAATTTATCTGTACACTTCCCTCTTTTCCTACCATCTATAAAGACTACATTTAATGTTAACATAAAAAAGAAACATGAATGTTGAGTTTACACTTCTAATCTAGGTAAATGAGCAACTGCTAAAAGGAATGTAACCTGGAACAGAGCTAAGTGATAGCTAAGGGAGTGAGGGAGGCACTAGGTTGAGAAGTTGCACATGTATCAACCAACTAAGAGTTCATTAAAATCCCTAAATTCATCAATATTAAAATCCCTAAGAAGGTATTAAGTATTCTTTCAAATCACAATACTATCATCTAGAAGATATGAATAATGATATACAGTCTAGAATCAGAATCATTGCTACTCAGTGCTGTGAATCACCTGAGTCTGAGTTTCTCTTTATGCTCCTACCCTCCACCTCCATAATGACAATCTCTTAGGACCTAATACTGTGGGAGTGCCAGGAAGCAGTGGCAGCAGCAGAAGAATGACATATGAACAGGTCAGTTGCCTTAAGTCTTTCTAGAAAACAGAGGTAAACTACTTTGGTAGTCACAGAGCTTCTTTCTCAGAAAATATATGAAGTTATCTATAAAATCTAGAATCTAGCGTCAGAGCTTTGCAGACCCTCTAAGGCCCAAAGCCCGTAAGACATCTAGTATCAATAACTAAGAAGCAATTTTTGAACAACAGCCTCTTTAAAGCAGGTGGTTAAACTTAGGATTCAAATGATTTTTCTAGATTACATATGAATTTGAATTGTAAGCAACAAAGTCATGATGTACCTAAATTGATAAAATCACTCTACTACAGCAGGCCTTACCTCAATCACCATATGCCTATTTATTTATAGCACAAAAGGATGGAGCAAATCTTCCCATTTTAATTAATCTTATATTTATCATGGCTCTAACCTATTTATTTCTGAACCAGAGAATTAGAAGAAAATAAGCTTGCCTAAAATCAAGATGCTTTCGGGTGTCGAAGCAGTATTGAAGTGAAGAAGCCAATGCATAATTTGATGTGGATGCTGAAAAACCTGAGGATACTGTTAGGAACTAGTTTGGGAAAGAAAAACACCATGATGCAAAAGTTGCAGTCAATAAGAAAGGTAGAAATATGTTCTAAGTGCCAACAGATAAGACGGTAAGTATAAAGTAAACAATGTGGCTTTCAAATGAAATGCTACTATATCAGAGGAAAAAAACAATGATTTGGGAACGACTGTTAGGTAATAAGTTCTCAAAGAGAATTCAGAGAGTAGGGAAGATATATCTTCTGGGCAAAAGATTAACAGCTAGAAAATATCAGGATTCAGATGAGGCAAAGAAGCAGAAAGAATGTATGAGAAAGATCCAGAGCAGGGGTTCCTAACCTAGAGTCAATAAAACTTTGAAACTCTGTGTGATGTTCTGCACATATGTGGTTTTTCCGAGTAATATGGCCAGAACTTTCATCAAATTTCCAAATAAGTCTGTGATCTGATCTTTCCTTTTTTTTTTTTTTTTTTTTTGAGACAGTCTTGCTCTCTCACCCAGGCTGGAGTGCAGTCGTGCAGTCTTGGCTCACTGCAGCCTCTGCTTCCCAGATTCAAATGATTCTCCTGCCTCAGCCTCCCAAGTAGCTGAGAATGCAGGTGCGTGCCACCACGTTGGCTAATTTTTGTGTTTTTAGTGAAGATGGGGTTTCACCATATTGGCCAGGCTGGTCTCGAAACTCCTGATCTCATGATCTGCCTGCTTTGGCCTCCCAAAGTGCTGGGATTACAGGCGTGAGCCACCACGCCCAGTCAAGTCTGTGATCTTTTAAAGCATTATGACCCGTCAATCTAAATCAGGGTAACAAACGCAAATGCTTATAAGGGTTTTGCAGTCAGCATACATGCATGAAGCAGCCCGGGTTCATGTGCTGCTTTGAAGTGTAACTTCTACATAATTACATTGCTTGTTAGAATATTTCCAGGATTGACAAAATTCCAACAGCAAAACCATTCAAGGGTAATATGCAGTCAGCTTGTGATGTATCATCTACTCTGGAGGAACAGTCACAAAGGCAAGAGAGTCATAGAGCAGAGTACAGAATCATTCAAAGAAGGCAGAAAAACTAAAAAAGGGTAAGGATACGAAAAGAGATCTTTGAAAAAAAAAGTCAAATAATAAAAATATAGTAATATTCATTAATATGGAGAAGACAACTTTCCTACAAAATAGGAATAGAAATTAAGGTACAGAAAAAAAAAACCAAAAACCAAAAAACAAAAAACTGGCTACCCAAGCCCACACACATTTTTTCCAACAACTAAGAACAGCATTCCCATTTCTTTACATAAAATTCAGTGCTCCATTCATAAATATTTATATAGCAAGCTCCATCCCTCTCCTTCTTAAATAACTATGCTTTGTACCACAGATTAACTTACACACATGCTAAAGAGTATAAATAGACGAACTCCTCTCTTTTTACTGAGCTAAATAAATTACCCAGGTCACTTACCTCATTAAAACTATCCCACAGATCATCACTCTGAATGGATGCATAGCTGTGATTATGCAGGTAAAGGACAACAGCATGTTGAAACACATCTTCACTAAGGTAAGTTTTCAGCATCAACAAGAGAGAAGCTCCCTATTCAAAAAAAAAGTGAGGAAAAAGAAAATAATAGAATACTATAGATCATCAAATTGGGAATCTAAAATTCAAACTATAGTCATTCTAAAAATTTACTTCCATATGTAGAACTTAGTTATAATACACTGCTACTTAGTCTGATATAACTAGATGTGGACTGTGTTCAACTATCTTAACATTATTTTAAAGGATTTGAAAAAGAATTAATGAGTAGATTCCCATGTGCACTATTCTAACCAGGAGCCAGTCTGTGTGGTCTATCGGTATACTCACTGTTTCAATGTTAGTGTTGAAATGCTAAGTATTTATAAATACATTTTAATAGAAAAACATGGCAAATTTTTTGTGGCATCCACACCTCCATCCCCAGTGCTTAAATTACCCATTGAATTCATGAGCACACACTGCTGGAGACACCATAAATTGGCAAGGCTCTCAAAAGACTCCCTGCTAGGTATGTCATTAATTTCTTATCTTAGTATATTGTGTTGTGAAGTAACCAGAATCTCTTTTCTTCCTGTAGAGTCACTTCAAATGTTTGGAACTAACAAATGTATAGGGCAGCAAGCATACTATTAAGGTCACACTACATCCATTGATGTACATGTCATCCTTCCCAATCCTGAAATAAGCACCACCTCCTCTGTGAAGCTCTTCCTGGTTTGAAATAGAAATCACATTTCTCCATCTTCAATACAGTTTATTTGACATCCTGTATCTGTTACACATTTATTTCCTCATCTACGCTGTAAACTAACTGAGAGGAAAAAGTGAAAACTCAACTCCAATGACTAAAACAATGCCCACTACGTGGTAGGCACTCTAGTAGTTTTTGAATGAATTTCACTTTTGATTAAAATGTAGTAATGTCAAGATTATTGTACAAATAACTAAATTATTACCTATTACTCATTTCTATATCACGCTTCATAGCTCTTACTTGTTCTATAAATGTAAGTACTCGTTGTTGTCCCCAACAGTCCTTTCTCTTCTGCATCACCAACTTTCCCCTCCATACTGTAACATGCCCATTAACAATACAAAAACGAAGTAACATTCCTAATTTTAAACAAATGAAAGGCTCTCTACCTTTCCCTAACTTCACCTTCCTCCAGTTATGGTGCTATTTTTTTGTAGTAAAACTCCTCAAAAGAGTTGTCCTCAATTTGCCATCTCCATTTGCTCTCTTTCCACGCTCTCTTGAGCCATCTTCTAATCATCACTCTACTGGAAGTATTTTTTTTTTTTTTTTGAGATGAAGTCTCACTCTTGTCACCCAGGCTGAAGTACAATGGTGTGATCTCCGCTCACTTCAACCTCCGCCTCCTCAGTTCAAGCGATTCTCCTGCTTCAGCCTCCTGAGTAGCTGGGATTACAGGCACCACCACCAAGCCCACCTAATTTTTGTATTTTTAGTAGAGATGGGGTTTCACCATGTTGGCCAGGCTGTTCTTGAACTCCTGACCTCAGGTGATCCACTTAACTCGACCTCCAAAGTGCTGGGATTACAGGCGTGAGCTACCACGCCCAGCCAGAAGTATTTTTATCAAGGTCACTGGTAAACTTCCTGGTGCCATACAAATGTGAATTCTCAGGTTCATCTTACCCACCTATTGATAGCATTTGATATAACTGATCACCCGCTCCTCCTTGAGAGCTGCAGGACACTACTCTTGATTCTCTCCCTATTCACTGGCCATCCTTCTTAGTCTCTTCTACTGAATCCTCCTCATCTTCCAATGAGGGAAGTGTGTACTGGCATCTGATCTTTGGACCCCTTTTCTCTATCTAAATTTCCTTCCTAGTTGATCTCCCAACTCCAGGTTTCTATATGATCCCCTAATGTATATCTCTAACCAGACTTCCTCCCCCTTGAATTTCAGACCCATATCCAACTGCCTGCATGGTATCTCCATTTGGATGTCTAATCCATATCGCATACTCACTCAGAAATTGAAGTTTCTTCCCCCTTCTTTCCCTAAACCTACTTCTAAAGCAGTCTTCTCCATTTCAGCAAATGACAACTCCATTTTTCCAGTTATTCAGGTAAAAATCTTAAAGTTACCCTGACCCCTCCTCTTGTATTTCATATCTAATGCATGAAAAAATTCTACTGGATCAATCTTTCAAATACATTCCAAGTCCAGTTGTATCTCCATCACCTTCACAACTTCCACCCTTGTCCAGGTCACCATTGTCTTGCCATCCATCTATTACAATAATTTCCTAACTAGTCCTCTTAACTCCACGTACTATTGAAGACTACAGTGATCTTTTACAAAATAAGCCATATCATGGCACTTCCCTAATCAAATCACTTTTCATTTAACTTAGAATAAAATCAAGGTCCTTACCATGGCTTAGCAGACCCTATAATAATCTGGCCTCTTACAATCACTCTAACTTCATCTGCTACTTTCTCCTCTGCTTACTCTCTACTCCAGATAACATTGGATCCTTGCTGGTGCTTGAACATGCAAGCAATCTTTTATCTCAATCTCATATCTCTCTCAATCTCATATCTCATGTGAGAGTACCCAAGACCAGTTCCAGGTTTGATGATGCACTAGAAGGATTCACAGAACTCAGCATATAGTCATACTCGCTGCTATGATTTATTACTGTGAAAAGATATGAAGTAAAATCAGCTAAGAAAAAAGGTGCATGGGGCAAAGTCCAGAGGAAAACAGGCACAAACTTCCAAGTCCTCTCCCAGTGAAGTCACACAGGATGCACTTCATTCCTCCAGAAAGTTGTGACAACATGTGTGAAATACCATCTAACAGGGATGATCATTAGAGATTCAGCACCCAGGTTGTTTACTGTGGGCTAGTCATGGAGGTACCTTCTGCCTAGCACATACCAAAACTCTAGATACCCAGAAGGAAAGCAGATTTTCAACATAAACTACATTGTTTAGGCACAGTGAGCCACTCTTATCATGCAATAGTGGGAACTTTCCCAAAACCCAAGTTCCCACATGCCACCCAAGGGTCAACCTTGCAAGCAGATCTTTCAAAGGATACCAGTCTCAGGCCTCCTATATTAACTCTTTTCTGCACACAAGCACTATACATTGGTTATTTCCTCTGCCTGGAATATTCTTCCCCAAGAAAACCACATTTCTCATGCCTTAGATGGTGTTCAAATGTCACCATACAGGAGGTCTTCTCAGCCATATTATATTATAAACACCATTTACTTTGTCATTCTCATTTCCCTTATCATGCTTTATTTTCATATTAGCACTTATTACTTAACACGATACCTACTTATTCATTCATTTGTATACTGTCAGTCTCTATCTTTGACCCCTGAAATGGAAACTTCACAAAAGAGACAAAGTCCACCTTCTTCCCTGATATAACTCCAGCACCTAGAACAATGGCTGGTACATGGTTAGTACTTGTAAGATTCGCTAAATGAATGAAATCTTGCAAGGCAACCTGCATCAGAATTAGGCTTGATGATTATAAAGGCCAAACAGAATATGCCTGCTAAACATATTTCCCTACTGGTGCTTACCTTCTTGTACACAATACTGGTAAGTTATCCAGTATCCCACTTCTCTTAATTACACAGAATATTTGCCAAATCCCCAATTCTGAAACAAGTAGTTACCATATTGACAGGGGTTGACTATGATATGGAAACTACATGTTCAGAAGACACTGAATTCTGGGTTTAGAGGGTTGGGGTCAGAGGCAGACAGAGCTCTGTTGCGACTCTGTTATTATATACTGAACTTATAGCATTTTAAGCAGGTTTTCAAATCCTAAAATAACTGCTCTAAGTTTGGTATAATAATAGAACCTCAAGTTTTAAATTTTCTTTATTGACAGGTCTACTATGGGCTTCAAAAATCACACCAGTAGCTCTAATTGGAATAGATGTAATATAGGTAACTGAACTCCTGATTTTCTTGTTTGTTAATAGTACCTGTATAATAATTCTTGTCAGTCAGGTTTGTATCTCACACATTTTGTGTATTTTCTTCTCTATCTTGTCTGACAGCCATAACATTCATTCCTCCCCACAATATAAATGTGAATGACACTGTTATCCCTATTCTTTCATTCTGTGACCTATGGTGATCCAAATGGGGTTTAACATTCTGCTTTTTCTTTACCTCGAAACCCAGGGTGTGTGTTTCAGATTCTGAAATCTATCTTCTTTTTTTTTAGACGGAGTCTCGCTCTGTCACCCAGGCTGGAGTGCAGTGGCTGGATCTCAGCTCACTGCAAGCTCTGCCTCCCGGGTTTACGCCATTCTCCTGCCTCAGCCTCCCGAGTAGCTGGGACTACAGGTGCCCGCCACCACGCCCGGCTAGTTTTTTGTATTTTTTAGTAGAGATGGGGTTTCACCGTATTAGCCAGGATGGTCTCGATCTCCTGACCTCGTGATCCGCCCGTCTCGGCCTCCCAAAGTGCTGGGATTACAGGCTTGAGCCACCGCGCCCGGCATCTATCTTCAATTCTTAAAAATCTCTTTTTGCTTACTTGTTTTGGCAATCCTGACTTGAGAGCATACCTCAATTCTGAGTAACACAGTCAAGAGCTTGCTTAGGACCTTCCTCGAACATATTCTACCTGTAGATCTGGAGAGTAAACTGACTTTAAAAGATGCAGTGCTATAAGATCTGGTTAATTGTCTGGAATACTAGTCATACAACTTAAATGAGAGTTAGAGAAAGAAAAAAAACTCACAAAAATAGTTAAGGCCAAGATTTATATAGAAGCAAACATTTTATAGTTTACCATTAATACCTGAAAAAAATTTAATCTTTAAAATAATCTAAGTCACGCAGCTTGCTCACATGAAATTTTAAACCCACTCCAGCTATCTTTTTGTTCACAGCAATACCTTAAAATAGGAAAGAGAATCAAACATTTCTTCAATTTGTTCTGAAGACTGAACAGATGATGATATTGGATGAGATGAATTTAAGGAGTCTTTCTTCATGGTTTTAAATCGAGCATCTAAGAAATCTTCATACTGTCAAAAAATGAAAAGATTAGAATATCACAAGTAGTATCAAATGCAAAAGTATAGCAATTATTTATATGAATTAGACTAATTAGTATGTAAGATCATTAGGAAAAAAATGACCAGTGTCACTAAACTTCAGGATATAAGCTTTCAAAAACGTAGGAAGATTGTAACCTTCATGAATATTCCTTAAATTTAAAGATACAATTATAACCTGGCCACATTAAAATTAGCATTTTCTAAACAACAGCATATGGGAAAATTAAGAATCTATTACCAAAGTAAACAAATGCCAACTCTGGGTATCCAAGATGAATATTCTAAAAATGTTAGCATTTTTTTTTTTTAATGAAACCTGAAATTTAAAAAGAGAAAGAACAAAAACTGGTCCTTATGCTGATTTCTCATATATGGTCTAGAATTTCTACAAAGAAAATATACATTTCCCTTAACTGAGGTCCGTTTTAAATAAAATATAACTCTTAAACAGAAATAATTCTTTAAGAGCTCAGCAGACGAGTTCCCCAGAACATGTATTAGATGTTTTTACACATTCTGGGCACCACCAAGTGGTCAAACTGTGTATCTCATTGCTTACGTAGTATACATGGATTTAGAATATCTTTCTTAGTATTCTAGCTACCACTTGATATTATTATCAATTAATTTCCCCTACCACTTGAAATTTTTCAATAAGCCCTATCTAAAATTTCAAATCAAAAGCTCTAAAAGCATTTCTGTTTTAAAAGCCATCTTGGATCATAACATCAGGAAGTTTAATAGAAAGTCAAAAAATTTGGGGGTTGGAAGGTTATCTTTACACTTTCCCACCTATTGTTTGAATTATCTTGACAGTATCTGTCATATCATGGCCTAGTGTGTCTGAATATCCCTAAGTACTGAAAATGTTTCCCAAGAGTCTAATACCATAGTGAAACCACTATTATACTTCTCTGTACTGAAATGGTATTCCTAATCTTTGGAAAAAGGCATAAAATGTGGTTTGTACCTTAAAAAGGGCAAATTTTATTTGTACCAAGCTATATACAACTATTACAAGAATGTACACAGTGATAACAGAGAAACAGTATTGCTACAAAATATTTTAATTTTTTATCTAATTTTTACACAGGATAAAAAAGTTTAATTTTGCAAAAAGGACTTTGCAACTTTAAATTCCTCCGAACAGAAGAACTACAGCTGTTTAAAAGAAAATGCTGCAAAACAATTTAAAATGTTTATCTTAATGACAAAAATGTAAAGTAATCTTATATAATTTCAGTTTTCAATGAAACACATCAATAAATAATAGCATCACTTTCACTGTCAAATCTCAAAAGGTATAGATATCAATAATCAAGGTCAAGTTTGGCATACCTTCCTAGAAACAATTTTCATTACTCCAGATGCACTGAAAATCTGATTTGACTATTTTTCCTCCTAGCATTCATAGTAGGCCAAAGAAACCCTGTACTTACACTAGAAAGCTCTTTGAATATTTTTTCCAAAGAGAAATACTCCATGAAAGTGGCAAAACCTTCATTTAGCCATAGATCATTCCACCACTTCATTGTTACCAGATTGCCAAACCACTGGGGGAGAGAAAACAATTAACCCACAGGATATTTACAGTCTCAGGAATTTTTAAAATAATTGGCTGAAGTGTCATATTAATCACTTATAACTTGATTACAATATCTTAAAGATATACTGCTATTGTAGTTAAAACAAACTATATTCAAATTAATTTAAAATTTACAAAAGTTATATAAATTTACATTAAAACTAAAATAAAAATTTTAATCTTTTACCTTAACTGAATGGGAAACAAGTAAGCAAGGTTATTAGCATATTTATCAATTTAACAAACATGCAATATAGCATGAATATAGGGAAATAAAAACCTTTCTTGGCCACCTCATGAAGTGAGATTTCCTAGATAATGACATTTTTCTACCTTCTAATATCAAGTTAGTAAGATTATTTTCCATTGTATCTACAACCATCCATGACAACTAAAAAGTCTCTATATGAGAGATTTTCCTGTAGTCAGAAAGCCTATATTTTGTTTCTCCTCAGTTGCCCAAATTGAAGACAGTATTTGCATGATTCAAAACGGAATTCAAACAACATTCCTTAAGAAAGTTGACATATACAGGCTGGGCATGGTGTCTCACACCTGTAATCCCAGTGCTTTGCGGGGGCAAGGAAGGAGGATTGCTTAAGGCCAGGAGTTCAAGCCAGCATGGGCAACATAGCGAGACTCTGTCTCTACAAAAAAATTAAGCCAGGCATGGTGATGCATGCCTGTGGTCCTAGCTACTTGGGAGGATGAGGTGGGAAGATCAGTTGAGCCCAAGAGTTCAAAACTGCAGTGAGCTATGATCATGCCACTGCATTCTAGCCTGGGTGACAGAGTGAGACCTTGTTTCTTAAAAAAAAAAAAGATGGCATATATATAAACAAATGAAGTCAGACAGATCTTTAAATATTTTCTTCTATGAGGTAGTAAGAAGAAAAGAAGAAGGAAAAAAAATAATAAGAGATTCTCCTTAAAAAGTGTATCTAAAAAAAATCCTTGAAATGAAAAGTAGTTATAAGGTATGTAATTTGGTCAGTGTGGTCTTTGGCTTATCTCAAATCAGCAGCAAAAGGACAAGATTACTGCATAAAACAAAACACCTTTCAGAATTACAATAACATATTTTTCTAAGATATTATCTTAAAACCTGTTTCAGAGGAAGACGATTTCTAAGTCCTAAAGAGGAAATAACAGAGAAATACTCCCAAATGGTGATGAGTGGCTTTAGAAATAACAGACCTAGAGGAGATCCCCAAAAACACATCTTATCTATATGATCTATTTTTTTTTTTTTTTTTTGAGATGGAGTCTCTCTCTGTTGCCAGGCGGGAGTGCGCTGGTGCAACCTCAGCTCATTGCAACATCCACCTCTTGGGTTCAAGTGATTCTTTTGCCTCTGCCTCCCAGGTAAGTGGGATTACAGGTATGTACCACCATGCCCAGCTAATTTTTGTATTTTTAGTAGAGACGGGGTTTCACCATGTTAGCCAGGATGGTCTTGATCTCCTGACCTTGAGATCCGCCTGCTGCTGCCTCCCAAAGTGCTGAGATTACAAGCGTGAGCCACTGCATCTGGCCCATGACCTATTTTTAAATCAAATAAGAATGTGCTCATATGCCAGCTTGTCATGAAGTCTTCACAAGGGCTAGATTCATATAAGGTGTTTGATGTAGGAAATAAGCTGACCAGAATACATCCTATTCATATACTGAAACTGTGATGACATCACCCAAACCATACCCAATGCTAGTTAAGCACCTCTTCCAGGGCACAATAGAGACAAGGTGTTAGGGAAGAATGGGGGTGTTACGTACCCATATAATTTTCTTTCTCTTCATGGAACAAACAGTCCCTTTGCCATTTTCTCAGAAACCCCCTCTCCAAAATTAAAGAGAACCCTGTTCTGGCAGGAGATGAAAAAAAAAAAAAAAAAAAAAAATCCAGCCCTGACAGCTACAGTTTGAGTTGTCAGAAGGGTGCAACTTAGGGAAAGAGATTCTTCCCCAAAAAGTTATACTGGGCAGTGGGCATTTGTCATAGGTGATGCAGCTGTGTATTACTGAGGGGGAGAAGAGATCTTGAAGAGATAGTGGCTCTTCATGGCCCAGTGCTGCCACTTATTAGCTGTATGACTTAGGGCAACCCATTTATTTGAACTGAGTCTCAGTTTTCACATCTGTAAAATGTGATTAAATACCCACCTTAGAGAAGTTGTGAAGTAAGACAGATGTGAAAATGCTTTAACTTGTAAAGTCCTATACAAACATCTGATAGAATTTTCATTTGGAAACGAAGTTTGTGTTTAAAAAGCATCTTTGCATTATAAAAGAAGGCAAGACTTTAAAAAAAAAATAGAATTATTAGCATCTAAATGCTAACAATAACTCCAGGACATGAAGTAGACCACAGATGTGACATATAACAGCCTTGGTTGCTAATACCTGGTGAGCCAGTTCATGAGCAATGATTTTAGTCACCAGTTTTCTATCTGCCATTGAAGAAGTGTTATTGTCATACAGAAGCGTCTCCTCTCGGAAGGTGAGCAAACCCCAATTTTCCATTGCTCCTGCTTCAAAGTCAGGAATAGCCACCAAATCTGGACATAACAGGAAATAAGTGATCAACTTTCCCTCATCTTAGGCATTTTCTACTCAAAGTATTTTATTCAATGGTTTATCACTGTGAAAGCAATGAATTCTTTTTATACTTCTAATAAATGGAATCTTCCTTATTCTAACTCTGTATGCTCCCTACCCACATGTCAGCTGAGGAAGACCTGTTCAAACCCTTTTAGAGTCACTGTTCCACTCTCCCTTAGTGAAGAGATGCCTAATTCCTTTACAATCAATCAGCTTCTCAGAGCAAGAAGGACAAAGTTCACGGCCAATACTCTGCTCTCGAGGACTAGATCCATGTTGAACAGTACTGAAATGTTCTTGCTTTCCTGAGCTCCCATTACTCAGTTTTTATTATTTAAATTGGGTATTTCTTGGAAGTTAGAATTAGTCAAATTGCAGACTAAGCCCTAAGCAAATTCCCATTTATATAGCACCTTTTTAGCAGCCCTATAAACTTAAGTGTTTTAAGCTCCAACTTCAGATATATTCATGAAATCTAAATAATATTAACAAATACAAACAATTTTTAAAGCATTAATAATGGTTTTTGGTTTTCTCTGCAAACAACTTGGGCACAACCTCTTTCTAAAAAACATTCACAAAATAAATCTAGGTTCTAATTACAACAAAAATCAGAGACACTATTTGATTCTTACCCAATTTCTTAAGTGGATACTGAATTTCAAAGTAGTTTTGATAAAACTCAAGAAGCTTCACAGTTGTTTCCAAGGCATAGTGAACTTGACCAATCTTTTCTGGTACAGCATATATAGAAACCTAAAGGGAAACATTATGTATGATATAAGGACAGGTATAATTAAAATGGCATGATACTCAAGTAGCACTGTCAAGACTAGCATATCTGAAAATTCTATAGAATTGTATGAGATCTTTCTGGATAGAAACACTCACTTATGGTTACTTTAGCCCCCACAGCAAGTCCCTTCTACACATACAACATTGTTGAAAAAATTTACTGATCCCCCCCACCTTTTTTTAAGCTAGCAACATCCAAAGTAACTACTTTAGGTCATCTTACAGCAATTTATAAGTATTTGCCTATTTAATTTTATGATACTCTTCTCTTCCTCTCCCCTTACCTGTAGCTGCCCTTCCTTACTTATGAGGTAAAAAGATTGAGTTATCTGAAAGACAAAACTAAATTTTCATCCTTTCAGGACCTATCACCGTGCCTGGCATCTAGCAGGTACTCAACACTGAGGAGTCACATCTTATGACGGAGTTAGTTCTAAAGTTAACATGTAAGGCATAAATTGCACATTTGAAATTATCCTGGAAAAACCAATTAGAGACCAACATATTCTCTTCCAATAAGTATGGCACAGCCAGTTTATCTTCCAGTGCTTGGGACAGCTTAACTTTTTTTTCAGTTGTTGGCTTGATTTTAAGGATCATGTTATAAAAATATATATATTACACAGAGAAACACTTGTGTTACCAGTTGTACACAGAACTAAAACCAACTAAGGGAACAACAGTTTCATGTCTCCCACTGCCCATTCATTCCAGGGTACATACTAAGAGAGAAAGCAGATGGAATCATCTTTATTATTTAAATTGCAATTCTTGCTCACTCTCTTTTTTTTTTTTTTTGGCTAAATGAATAAATTAAACATATATGATGTGACAAACTATGAACATCTTATTCAGTAAGTATCAAAAGGCAAGTGCTAAACAGCCATGTTCAAAGCAATGGGTTTTACAAAACAATACTTTCCAATTGATTTTAAAAAGCCCTCTATACTCACCTGGAAAAGTGGGATGTAGATTAGACACAGCAGAAAAATAAAAACCTCAAAATGAAGATCTCAACAGGTGGAAAATGTAAACTTTTTGAACAATTCATAATTTGGAAAAAGCACATTGGTGAACTCTAACTCCAATTTTGGTTTCTCATTAAATGATTTAAAAACTGTCAACAATTTCTTGAAGCAAACAAAAACAAAGTGGGAAAAGGACACCCCATTCAACAATCAGCAGAGTGAACAGACAACCCACAAAGTGGGAGAAAATCTTCACAATCTATACATCTGACAAAGGCTAATATCTAGAATCTAAAAGGAACTCAAAACAGCAAGAAAAAAAAAAATTCCATCAAAAAGTAGGCTAAGGACATGAATAGACAATTCTCCAAAGAAGATATATAAATAGACAACAAACATATGGAAAAATGCTCAACATCACTAATGATCAGGGAAATGCAAATCAAAACCACAATGTGATACCACCTTACTCCTGGCAAGAATGGCCATAAGCAAAAAAATCAGAAAATAATAGATGTTAGCATAGATGTGGTGAAAAAGGAACACCTTTACACTGCTGGTGGGAATGTAAACTAGTACAACCACTATGGAAAACAGTGTGGAGATTCCTAAAAGAACTAAAAGTAGAGGAATCATTTGATTCATTAATCTCACTACTGGGATTGATCAATGAATGGATAAAGAAATTGTGATATATATACATACCACAGAATACTACTTAGCCACAGAAAGGAATGAAATAATGGCAATCGCAGCAATCTGGTTGGAATTGGAGGCTATTATTCTAAGTAAAGTAACTCAGGAATGGAAAACCAGACATTGTACGTATGTTCTCACTCATAAGTGGGAGCTAAGCTATGAGGATGCAAAGGCATAAGAATGATACAATGGACTTTGGGAACACGGAGGAAAGGGTGGGAGGCCGGTGAGGGATAAAAGATTACACACTGGGTACAGTGTACACCACTTGGGTGATGGGTGCACCAAAATCTCAGAAATCACCACTAAAGAACTTATTCATGTAACCAAACACTACCTCTTTCCCAAAAACCTATTAAAATAAAGCAAAAAACCATCAACAATTTCTAAGAGGTCAAATAGGTTTCAACCATATTGTCTTTATGTGAGGCTTCAGTCTAGAGAACATACGCATTCATCACAGAAATACGGAGGTGGCATAAAAGTTAAACAATATAGAATGTTTAAGTAAATGAACAAAAAATGAAATATATAGGCTCTGTATTTACAGAGCTGGGGTTCAGATCTCTGTTATCTGTATGACCTTGAGCAGGCTAGTTAAACCTTACTTTCTTTATCCATAAAATGGTGATAAAAGTGGCTCCTACTCTCAGAGAACTGCTGTGAGGATTAACTAAGCTAATACATGTATAGAACTCAGATTAGTGCATGACACAATGTCTAAGTGTTCAATAAATGGTAGTTATTACTGTTATTACAAATAGACTCCCATCAGAACTGAGGCAAAATATGTGTGAACAGAGTATCTGTGGTTACAGTTATTGGAAGAATTATATCTATAGAACTGGAGTTAACCAATTAAAAATACGTTGCTTTCTAAAGTACTGAGGGAAGAAATTTATTCTCCCATATTATGTGGCCAACCGTACTTCATTAGCCCAGCCTTCTACCACCTGAAGCCCCCAATACAGGACTGTGACCACAACTTACTGAATTCAGTCACCGCCTACAAGCTGATCCTACTTACTGCATTTCCTGCATCTTTCCCCAACAGAAGTCAGTTTTAGTATACACACACGCGCGCCTGACATACAATTTTTAAATCTCCAGCTATCATTATAAATAACTGTATCAAGATCACTGGAATTTAAGACAAGTCTTTATTAGCTGTACCTGTTCTTTGCAGACAAACATATCTTGTGTTACAGTTGCCTCAATCATCTAGAAGATGGTATCCCAATAGAAACATCACCCATACCTCCAGATTACTCTAAAACATTTTTCTATCACACACACCATTTGGCAACTCCCATCACTGTGCACCTTTCCTTAGAGGACAAGTCAGGAGAAAAAGTTCAGACGAAACTGAACTTTGACCAAAGGGTCCACTCATTCCCATCTCTGGAATACAATGATTAGGAAAAAATGTAGTTTTAAATACTTTCTCTTCCTTTCTACCCCTTTTTCTTTTCCATAAAAGAACATCTGTAATGAGTTCTTACTAGAGGTAAATAATCTGGTCATTATAATTATTACCAAGCTTCTCTAAGAGCAACAGATGCAGTAAGAAATAGAGAGAGCAACCTAGCTCAGCAAAGAAAGTCTTGAACAGCATTCTGGACTTGGTAAGAGAACTCTAAACATTGTAACATTGTTAAATAAAAGTCAGTCAGCACTCAGGCCTTAAAACTTACAACTTGCCAGATCTCTTTCTTGCTAGATCTCTTTCAAAGATCTTATAGGAGATTTCTAAAAACACAACTAGAAAGATCCCTGATCAGCTCTCAAAGAAGGTTAACATTGAGCAATAACAGATTTAAGTTTAACTTATTTGTTTCTTAATTTAATAAAAATAAAAACTAATTAACAAAAGCAAAAATAGAACAAAACCTCACACCCTCAAAAAGGACAATAATACGGTCTGCAAGATTTATAAAGGCAGAAAATATTAGAAGCTTCAATACTAAATTTTCTGAAAAACAACAGTCTTCCTCAACAGATAACTGGACACACATAAAAGCAGAAATTCCACCCCTCTCCCCCACAAAAACAGTTAAGTCTATTCAGAATAACTGATTAGATGGCTTTAGGAGAATGATATAAATTGTGTACAATGTTCCAGGCTGGTGGAAGATAGTTGAGGTAGAAATGTTTTTAGAGGAAATTTGGAACAAAGTCATGTAGTCATGTTTCTGACTAAACATGAATAAATTAAAATTATAACTTCACATGGATGATACTGGTGAAGTTTCTATTTGAATGCTCAGTGTCAGATGTGGTGTCCACACCTGACTAACCATGACTAGATTCTGATTCTACATATTATGCCTGTCTACAGTAAAAACAAAAGCAGGCAGTGGCAAACAAAAGTAGGCATTGTATTTCACAACTGGCCTAGAATTGTCTAGGTAATTCTGGTATTTCTGAAGGCAGGGGGAAGTTTAAGGAATGAAGAATGAACAGAAATGATGAAATACATGTTCCTCTTTTTTTAGGTCTTTGACAACAATGCAGTATTTAACACTGAAGAGGACACATGTAATAATCTATAGTCAACTCTGAAACTTTTAGTTGGTGAGTAATATTGACTTTAGTAAGTAAAGCTCTATTGACTTATTTCTGAATATTGCCTTATTTCTGAACCTACCCATCAAATATTACAAAATAGAAGCCATCCTAGAGATTTTAGCATAACAAAATCTATCAACATATCAAAAAGTCTAGTCCTTTGTTAGACTCCAAGTTTTAAATTTCTGGTCACCATACCCAACATAAACAACAGAAGTTACTTATATCATTTGGTGTAGGCAGCAGAATATTGTGGTGAACAAAACAATTTTGACTACAACTTACTGATTATGTAATCTTAGGTCAATTACTTAACTCCTTTGAGACACTGCTTCCTCATCAGCAATGTGGGTCTAATACGTATCTTCCCCTTAATTGGCTTATAAAATGAAATAATGTTTATAAATGAGTGCTTAGAACAGCTGCCAGCACAGAGTATAACTCCATGCATGTCACATTCCTCCCCATTTCCTGATAAAAAGGCAATAAATTAATAAAACTATTATTTATTTCTATAATGTTAATATTTTCAAAACATTTACTTCTGGGTATTAAAAATAATGTAGATTATATTTACTCACATGCAACGATTTTATATTTTCATATGGTAAAAACGAAGTATGCACTCTATCCATGCATATGTGCATATGTATATGTGTGTATATGTCTGTATATATGTGTGTATATATATACATACTGAGAAAGGATGAGAGCAGTCTACTTAAGGGCCCATAGCTAGTAAGCTGTCTAGGAGGGATGTTAACCCATTTAGACTCCAGAGTCTATGTTTAACCATGTTGTTTCCTAATACAGGCAAATAAAAAGCAAAAAACAAAAAACAGTCACCTGAAACTCCTCTCTTTCTCTTTCCAGACACATACACACAAGCATGCACATGCACACACATATATGAGAATGCAGTATATATGTGGGCAATGAATAATTCAGCTTGCCTAGATGAAAGAATTCACAGGCCAGGCGCGGTGGCTCAAGCCTGTAATCCCGGCACTTTGGGAGGCCGAGATGGGCGGATCATGAGGTCAGGAGATCGAGACCATCCTGGCTAACACGGTGAAACCCCGTCTCTACTAAAAAATACAAAAAACTAGCCGGGCGATGTGGCAGGCGCCTGTAGTCCCAGCTACTCCGAAGGCTGAGCCAGGAGAATGGCATAAACCCGGGAGGCGGAGCTTGCAGTGAGCTGAGATCCGGCCACTGCACTCCAATCCCGGGTGACAGAGCAAGACTCCGTCTCAAAAAAAAAAAAAAAAAGAAAGAATTCACAATGAGGCAATTAGAAATATAGCTGAATTTGCCAGAAGTGTGGTTTAAACCTGTAACCCCAGAACTTTGGGAGGTAGAGGCAGGAGGACTGCTTGAGCCCAGGAGTTCAAGCTGGCCTGGGCAACATAGCAAGGTATCTCTACAAAAAATTAAAAAACAAAACAAAACACCTAGCCAGGTACGGTAGCAGGTTCCTGTCTGTAGTCCCAGCAACTTGGGAGAGAATCACTTGAGCCCAGAACTTTAATGTTATGGTGAGCTATGACTGCACCACGTACTACAGCCTGGGTGGCAGAGTGAGACCCTGTCACTAAAAAAATTTAAAAAAAGATACCAGCACTTTGGGAGGCAGAGGCAGGCGGATCACGAGCTCAGGAGTTCGAGACCAGGCAGGCCAAATAGTGAAACCTCGTCTCTATTAAAAATACAAAAAATCAGCCGGGCATGGTGGAGGGTGCCTGTAATCCCAGCTGCTCGGGAGGCTGAGGCAGGAGAATTGCTTGAACCTGGGAGGTGGAGGTTGCAGTGAACTGAAATTGTGTCATCTGTACTCCAGCCCAGGCAACAGTGTGAGGCTCTGTCTCAAAAAAAAAAGAAAAAAGAAAGATCAGTGTGCAGATGGGTGGAACAAATTTTTTAAAGGAAAAAATAAACTTTAAACAAGAAAAGAAATATGGCTGAATTTATAAGAAGGCCTTGAGTATCAAATGATGAATTTGAATGTAATCCTACAGGTAGTGTGAAGCAAACACAACAGATGAGAGAAGGAGGGAATAAAGGAAGAGAGAGAGTGAAGAGGAAGGAAGAAAAGAAAGTGGGAAAATGCCAAGACTGCATACATTTTGGGCTACATAAAAAGTGCTGGGGGTTTTATACCAATGAGTATAAGAACTACAAAAATGAGATAATTAAAGTGCTATGAAAGATCAGAGAGGGAATGATTAATTCCAGCTGGGGTAAGAAAGAAATGTTTCATGGAGAAAGTAGTGTTCAGCTGAGTCTTGAAGCAGCAGCAAACCTGGCTCTTTTAGATTGGGCTTCTTAGGCTTTATCGAGGCTGCAAACTCTAAAACAAAGGCTAAATATGTGGTGCAACGCCAGAAGTGGAATTAACTGAATTATTTCAGATTTAAACCAGTCATAATATCCTTTTGAAAGGATTCTGAAAAATCCTTGACATAAAGTCTTTCAATCCAAAGGTGCGTGAACCATTATTTAGCACTTAATATTATAGTCTACACTTACCATTAAACACTTAGTTTACTTTTTGAGTAGGGTCATTAAAGGCATACAGTATTATTGCTGATAAATTGCCAGAGAATCCTTACCTCTGCCCTTATCTCTGAGAGGTATGGGATAGACATGATATGATAGTCTGTTCTAATAGGAAACATACACCCTTTTGAAGTAGCAAAATGATAAGATCCAAGGATCCTGTGATTAATATAAAGCTCTTTAGTCTAGAAAGGAAACCCAAAACTAGCAGGATATTCCCTGGTAGAGCTCAAAAATATGAAAACAGAAACTAAAACATTCTATCATATTTCTATCATAAAGAATAGTTTTTAGTTTAATAAATATGATAGAATGCCTTTTCTCCTTCTACATTGTATTTGAAAAAATTAACTTTATTAGGTGTCTACTGTGAAATTAAAGTATAAAATTCAATCAAATAATCATTCACAAATAGGTACTAATGACAAAGAAAAACAAAAGAGTCTAATTAGAACAAATCATCAATTTTGGCAAAATACAGATAAACCATACCCTTAACTAAATAAACAAACTTATTCATTAGGATGAGGAATCTCATCAGGATTTGCTTTCAAAAAAGTGAGGATTCATCTAATTTTTACAACCTAGAGCTATGGAATATGTAGCCACTAGTCACACGAACACTGTCGAACACTTGAAATATGGTTAGTGAGACTGACGAAGTGAATTTTAAATTGTATTTAATTTTAATTAATTTAAATCTAAATATTCCCCTAAGGCTAGTGGCCATCACTCAGTTCGAAAAGTTTTAGTATACATACAGTATCTTACTAAAATTCTCCTTAAAAGTAAAATTTTTTAAAACTTGAAAATTATTGACTTTCAGGTATTAGTAACAGTAAATAACAGCTAAGCAAAAAAGTAGCATTTCTGATATAAAATGTCAGAGTGTGATCTAAAAGCTTGTTTATTTCATACAGCAAACACCAGGAATCATTAAAGCAAGAGTTCCTCTGAACCTCTCGTGACACAGGCTTTCAGACAATTACCACATCGACATACCAGGGTTCCATTTATGTCCTGACTCAGGTTCTTCATCTCTCCCACAATGAAAGCAACCAGGTAAGTGCTCATCTTCACACTCTCAGAAAACTCATCCTGAACAAGTCCATCTTCTAGAACGACTGATGACTTCTACAAGCAGAGGGGAAAAGACAGTTCTGTTAACTATAGGAATAAATGGCAGTAACAAACAAACAGAGAAACTTAAAATTCAAATAGGAAATAAGTGGTAAACATGCTAGCATATTATAACCTCTCAGTATGAATTTCTGCAAAGAGCATGGCTCTTAGTCTCAGTCTGTTGTACCATCCTTCATCCTGAGGACATATGGAGCACCGTGAAAATCCTGAAGGATTTTTCAGTCCCAAAGATGACTAAATAAATGTTAAGTTAGAGGTAGTCACGGATGGTTCCGCTTCTCCCATTGAAACACCTCTGAAACCAAAATCCTTCCTTATGACCTGGGATTGCTCCCCTCTACTGCTACAAATACATCCACAGAAGAAGGAGCTCTAGCTGTGACATCCCTTCAAATGATCTGAAATGGCTTCATGGAGTACCATGTTGAGGATCCCCAAGAAAGCTTAGTGGGAACAAAATCAGGAGGAAGTCATTAGAGAAGTCAGCAGCAGACACAAAATGAGGGAATGCAGGCAACCTTACAGAATTTTCCAACCACAAATTAAAGTAGGCATCTGCCTCTTTAGAGAAAGATGAAGTTGAAGAGTATGGCTGAGTGTGGAGAGTGAGCTGGTACAGTACTGTCTTGTTATAGATTATGCTCTCTGCTGCCTACAGGATTGGCTCCATAGCCTGCTGGGTATGGCTGCTGCTCCTCTCCCTTAGCCACATGGGTCCAGGAGGCTCCTATCAAGCTGCACAGCCCCTCAGGTGTCCAAGACCAAAAAAAGAGAAAAAAAAAAGGACCCCCTAGGTTCCAGGTTTTGTTTGGCATAAAAACAATTACTGGTTTCACCCTCACTGCATCCCACACAGAGTTAACATCTAAGAAAGAGGCTCCTGTTCTTGTTGTCAATCTCCAAATTATAATAAAATTGGTTTTTCATTTACCAAGAAAATACCAAAACCAGTTATTATTCAACACTCTCAAATAACACTGTTTAGAATAGCAAATTCATCCTGTCTCAGAAAAATTACTCTAATCTTGTGAGTTCATTGTATTAATATTTACACAACTTAATACACAATGCACACTCACATTTCCTACCCACACATTCCAAGTCCAGCAGGTCTTTCTCTTTCCTCAAGTCCTCCTCAAGGTGACTTCCCAACTGATGCCAATATATTTTAATTTTTATTTAAGTATTTTAAGGAAGAATATTAATGTATATGATTTTAATCATTCTCAACTGTAGTTTGGCAAAGAGGAATTTAAGTGTTCTTAAAGAAAGAGACCCATTCAAAGATTTTACATTCAAGGAACAGAACGGTACCTTAGGCATATTTGATAAAGCAGTGTATTGCTCATCCCTTATGATCCTGATGATAAAAGTGGCTTTAAATGCTGGTTCATCAAAACAAGGAAAAGCAGATCTTGCTGCCAGGGGTTCAAACTGAGTCGCTGCAAAGTACCTAAAACAAACACAAATTCAATCCAGTAGTTACTGAGCACCTACTGTACAAGGCACCCTGCCAAGTATACTAAGATAAATATGTTACAATCCTAGTCATTAAAGGATCTGCAATAAACTGGGAAAGGCAGACGTTTATACAATGAACAGACACTTACATCAGGCTGTAAATCATGTCCTAACAATGAAAATAAAGCAGTGGGAACAAAGGGAAGGAAACAAATTCTAACTAGAGGTGGAAGATAGTATAAGGAAACTTGTACAAAACCCGAAGAGGGCCTAAAAAGATGAGTATTTGAAAAGGTGAAGAAGGGAAGAAAGTATACTCTGGAAAGAGTGGGTAACACAAGTGTGGCAAGCCAGGTCTCACTAACGCAGGCCTCCATAACAACTGTTTCAGTACTGGCTGAGTGGGTTAAGTTAAATATTAAAAGCCAGTGCCCTTATACAAAGGCTGGAATTTAACAAAAGCCCACCAAGAGTTTTGCCTGGGTCTTAAAGCATGACAAAATAATGAAGGAATTCTTAACATGACCCATTTAGGATTAAATAGGTCTTATTGGAGGGTCTGAAGAAAACTCCCCAGGCCTCCACAGACAAGGAGGTCTGAAGGAACTCCCCAAACCTCCGTGGTTTAGCAGGAGACAAGATAAGGGTAATCACCCCAGCACCTGGACCCATTTAGATTAAGTAAATTTACTGAGTCTCCAGAGGAAGGTCTTCAAGACTCAGACCTTAGTTATGGATTAAAAGAAGTTAATCACTTATGTCTTTAGATAAATGCACACTCACATGTAAACATATAGTTTAGAAGGTATATAAACTCTGGAAAACTTTGTAATTTTGAGTTGGCCTGGCAATAATTTCCAGGCCTTCTCCCTGTATAATTGGTTATAGAAATAAAAGGTCTCTTTCCAATTCATCTGCATCTCGTTATTGGGCAGCAAAAAAATAGCAGCCTGACCCTCAGTTTGGTCTGGGAACACAAGGAAAGAGAGCAGTGCACGTGCAGAAACTCGGGGTGGCTGCCCAGTGTGGCTGGAGATGAAACCACAAAGGTAGGCTGCAACTGGGCACTGAGGTCTTAAAAAGGTTTCTGATGGAAGATTATTAAGAAGGGTGGTCATTAATTGCTGCGAATTATCTGTACAGCCTCTGGCTTCACAACACTAAACCTCAAATTCACAGCTTGCATTTTCATGAAGACTGAAAACATTAGGTGTCCTGTAGTATTTTTGTTTCCTTTACTCTCCTCAGAGATTAAAAGAAATTTCCTCCTCTTTCTATAGCACACCAGCAACAGTTGAGAATATGACACATAGAAAAATCCTCAATTACAGTCCGGGCCAGGTGGCTCATGCCTGTAATCCCAGCACTTTGGGACGCCAAGGTGGGCAGATCACTTGAGGTCAGGAGTTTGAGACCAGCCTGGCCAACATGGTGAAACCTCATCTCTACTAAAACTATAAAAATTAGCCAGGCATGGTGACACATGCCTGTAATCCCAGCTACTCAGGAGGCAGAGGCAGGAGAATCGCTTGAACCTGGGAGGCAGACTGCAGTGAGCCGAGATTGTACTACTGCACTCTAACCTGGGTGACAGAGCAAGATGCTGTCTCAAGGAAAAAGAAAAAAAGTCCTTGGTTACAGGTTGGTGGAAAAGCATAAAAAGAAACAAGGAGAAATGTAGATTTTCGGTTAAGTAAAAGAGTAACACAGATCTGAACTTGGGAGATCTTGAATCCCAATGTGGCTATAATCCCAGCAAATATGGCCCTGGTGTGCATATTTCAGGTACCAATTAATATAGCACATATACAACCACCACTTTGGAGGTGGTAGCTTCTCTTATTTCAGGCTTAGTTTCCACTACTAGAAGATAAGGAGAAAAGAAAGAGTATGAGACTTGGAGTCAGAAGACCCAGACTCTATAATTTACTAACCACATGACTTTGGGCAGATCAGTATCCTACATCTCATACATTTCAATGTCCTTATTAGTTAAATTAGGACTGAGATAGAATCCACTGCCGAATACCAGGGTTTTTGTTAGAATCAAATAAAACCATTTATAATAAAAACTACTTGTATACCATATGGTCCTAAATACTAGGATTTTTGTTAGAATCAATTGAAACTATTTATAATAAAAACTACTTGTATATCACATGGTCCCTAATAGATATTTATTACAAATGCAGGATAGTCCTAACTTCTTCCACACTTAAAATTAACGTACTATTTTTTTTTGTTTTGTTTTGTTTTTGCTTTTTTTCTGTTAAGGATGTGTCCCCAAATAACTGTTGCTATTGGATTGGGTAAACTGCAAGAAAAGTAGCAATCAACATATATGAAACAATTTACACAATACTATGTTTCTAATATTTCATTTCTTCAACCCACCCCCAACATTCTTACCTAGTTAACAGAAGATTTTGGAAGAGAAGCATAAGGGACCAGGGAATAAAGTTTGATGTTATCCCTACTATTCATACAAGAGAGACTCACCACTACTGGATAAAAATTAGATCATAACACACTAAGGCAAATAAAACCTTAAACTGTTGAGAGATCCAATCATAACTATCTCACATAAAAATCCCTTTGAGAAGGCTGTTGCTTGATAATACTTATAATCTATCTGTTCTATCTATGCTGAATAACTTGAAGCTTATTCTTTCACTGGAGAGTATATTTCCTTTCTGAAATACTAAAGTTCAACACTTTATCAAGTAGTGTTCAAGATAATTACAAATTAACTGTGGATAAGAGAATTTTAAGCACTGGAGATAACAATGTACAAAGGAAAGCAAGTATGAACTAGAGAGGCAGTGCACCATGGTGGTGAAGAATGTGGCTTCTGTAGTTAAAATGACCTTGGGTTTGAGCTCTCCCTCTGCTACCTGCTTGCCATGAGATGCTGCATAAGTTACTTTATGTGCCTCTGCTCCCTTAGCTGTAAAATGAATATAATGTTAACATCTATCTCTTAATGAGTTTGACAGAATAAAAGACTCAACATGTGAGATGCCTGGAACAGTTTCCAGCCCTTCAGTTCCAGGTGAATACTGGCCATTATTATCACCAGAAAGTTCACCATGGCAGGTGAGAACTGTGAGAAAGAAAAAACAAGGGCCAGATCAAAAACAGTCTTGAATTAAATCCTGTTAGAAATGAGGAACTGCTGAAACACATCCCTATCCTGAATTTGTTTACTAGTTCTTAGTATCAGTTTGTTATCTAGGACTTTAAGCCTATCATAAACAACTTCTAGATTTAACTCCAAGGTTACTGATTGTCTCTATCTCTTAGATCACATGGGTAAAAAAGGTAAAGTTCCCTTACAACAAGCAGTGTCTATGCAAGGTGTCTGACATTTACATACAATGGTTTTCCAATCAACAAGAAATATATCCCTTACTTACTTTATCTACCAGTATAAACATGTATTCTAATCATACCTCAGAGAAGAAAAATGTATAAAAGCTTCTCTAACAGAACTAAGCAAAATTAAAAGAGAGAAAGACCAAAAAAAAGCTTTGAATTACAGTTTTCAGACACCTTGAAAGGTATAAATAATCTAAACATTTACCTGGAATCAGGATGTACTATCATGTAGGGGTTTCATTTTACTGAAACTTTTATTTTGTTTTGAATAGCAGAGTTTCACTAACTCATTTATTTTAATAGGTTATAAAATACTGTTTTATAATACTCAATTTTAAATAAACATATTCCATTTTTCTGACATTTTCCACAACTCAATCCAGCCCATGGCAAGAGTCAACAAGTGGCCATACCAAAAATTACCTTACTCTGCTACATTTATTCCTCCCATTAAATAGTTAACGGGTACAAGGATTCCAGGGTCAATGTCCTAAAAGTCTGTTTGCATACTAAGAACATTGTTTTTATGTATATCTTACATTTCCCGGAGATAACAGGCATTACAGAAGGAGAACTAAAGGCAAGAACTTTCAAGTTCCCACTGCAATTATACATTTGTGTTTAATGCCAGATCTTATGCAAGAATTGACATGCAGGGCCAGTATGCCACTTATTTTAAAAGTATTACATAGAGGGAAAATAAAATAAAAATTATTTATCTGAATAGAATGATGGATCTTGCTTTGTCTCTTTCTCCATTTAAGAAGGATCAAAAAGTTTCCTTTAGATATAGAATACTCATTTCTATTTCTCTTAACATGTCAACATACATTCCAAATGGTCAGCATCAGTAATTCACATACTGTTTTACAGAGTAATAATGAGAGAATGATCCAATTGCATAAAGCAGATGTAGTGAGGACTTTGTGCACAAGACAATTGATATCACTGCTACTTAAGAATAACCTCCATATTGTGTGAACTCCATCTTCCCAGAATTTCAAACTACATGCTATGAATGCTAAGATTAAAGTACTAAACATATACTCCAAATAGGGAGCTGAATAATTTTATATTTTGTCTCACCTTTTTTTCTGAACCAAATTAAGTCTCTCCTAGACCTTAAAAAAAATTTCCACCAGAAATCCAAAATAGACTGACATTTTAAAAATAATAAATCAGTAAAGATTAAGGATATTAAAAATGATATATGGAAGCACGTCACACTTCACACTTCATGTCCTCTTTCTGTATTTCACTAAGTACCTCCTAAAAGTTCTGCACATTAGGAAAATAGGTCTTAAAGAATAACTCATACTCTTTACTCTGCTTCCCAACAGACTTCATGAGGTGACAGAAAACTAGATTCATCTTAAAAATGTGAAAAACTCAAGATAACAAGTTTTTTGGGATGTAATCTTTATCCATCCTTTTCTACCAGCACACCCCTATCTCCACCCCACCATGATATATGCTCAAGGCTTTGACTAAGAGAGATAATATATTCTTCTAAATCACTATTCTACTATTTTGTATATAACTTTCTAAATTAAAAAAAAAAAAAATGACAATTCGTGTCTCTGGTGTGGGCGAAGGGATCTATACTGCAGAAGTTATCAGAATGTAAAACCAGAATCATTTAAGAGGGCTACATACTTTTTCTCATTACTTTCATCTGTGTAGGAGAAGCCATAAAACCCATAGTAAGAACTAGATATATTTGCCGAGAACTCTATCTTCAACGTATAATTGTGCCCTGCTAGAAGGGCTTCAGGGGCAACAATGGCGATCTGTTCATGATATGGATATTCCAGGATCTCAACTTGTTTTTCTTGGCTTGAAACTGCTGACATAAAGGTCACTCTTGAAATATTATGACCTGTGCTATGAAGAATGATATTCCATGTGACCTGAAGAGCCTGAACTGAAATTGTCACAGAACCCCTGAATGTCATCGAGGTTAGGTTCGGGTGTAGGTTGAGTTCATAGCGTAGTGGCACAATGGCAGTGGGAAGCCTGATTTGTGCCCATGGAAACAATTTCCCATTTGTTGCAATTGGCTGAATTAGTCCAATTGATTGGTTTTTTTTATGGCAGCCTTCTTTGGTAAAGGTACATCTGGGTAGTAAGTAAATCACCATGATTACAGAAGCAGCAACCACAACGACAAAAGCACAGACCACCATGGTCCTTGCAGAGGGTACTGAACAAGCCCCGTCTGGGCTCTGCCTGTAACCAGTTGCACTGTTCCGAAGGCCTGAGCTTCTATTCATGAAGGACATGCCCAGCAACTTTGCTGATGACTCATAATCCTCTTCATCCTCGTCCATCTCATGCTCACCAAGACCCCGCACCAGCAGTCGGGAACCCCGGGGCTCATATTCCACCTCATCAGGCTCCAGAGGATGTAAACAAGGCTCTTTGGCTAAATCCACCACATCTGGTTCTTCCTCAAACATGCTGTTTTCAATCATATTCCTGGGGAGCTGAAGCCGATCTAAAAAACCAAACCATAAAAACAAGGCAGAGTCAGAAAAAAAAAGCTTATAATACTAATAACATGTCTTCTAGCTAGACCACATTTAAAGTAAGAATTTTTTTCAGTCACTAAGACTTATTTCCATCTTAGAGCTACTGAATTAAATAAGATGTTTATGCCATTATTGAGTCATTCATTAAAAACCAAAACATAAATAAAAGTATATCAGTTATGAAACAAGAAAGTTAAATAAACAGGCTATTATATTTTTAAAAAGATATCTGAGATAACATAGTAATTTCCTTAATATACTCCTGCCCCACAACCTGGGACCCTGCCCTGGCCTTGAGAGGGCCCTGTTTTGGTGTTCCTCTGACTACATCTGTTCCCACCAGGTGAGGAGTCAGTAGGATTAAAGGGATGTGCCCACCTAGAGTTCATGCTTCCCCTTCTAGTGTCTGGGCACTGGGATCGCAGAATTTCTGTCCAACAGGCCTCAGACCTGCTTCCAAAGTACTTGTGGGTCTCGTCCCTGAGTCTCATTCTCCCTAGGGAGCACCACAAGCTGGTATGCCCATCTCTAAGACTGAGTGTGGCTAAGCAACAGGATGGGTTATTGTTTTCCCCTGAAAGAGGAATGTTTCTGTCCCACAGCAAATGGGAAGCAACAAATTACATAGGAAATTTCCATAAGCAAGAAATAATTTTTAAAAAGACCAAAAGACAATAAAAGTCAGATAAAATTGTAATTCAATCTGTTTTTCATGCTTCCATGGCTTTGAGTAGTACAACATATTTCCATGGGAAACAACCATACTGCACACCATAAGTGTTAGTGGATCTCAGTGGGAGCTTTTACAAACTACAACAAACCACACCATCCAATTTGTCAAAATCACTGAGAAAAAAGATTCTAGAAGTAGAAGGGTAGATAATCCCCCATATATCAGTACTTCCTCGGATTAGATCATTGAATTTTCTTTATTTAAAATTCATACAATTTTAGTTTTTAAGGGATCTCAAAAATTATCAAATTGAAACTTCCACTAATCTTCCCTACAAGGCACTTTATACATCTCATTTCTAACCCTTACAACAATCCTATAAAATGGCAAGTATTCTATTTTAGACATGAGAAAATAGAAAAAGAGATAATTCACCTTCATAAAGTCATACGCACAGCTATTTTAGTCATAAAACTAATGTTAAAGCCCAGGTCTAAAAATCTGATTCAAAAGTTTACGCTCTTTTCATTATTATATTGCATCCCTCTACCCAAACTAATTCAATAAAAGATGAGAGTCCTGAATTATTTATTTAATACCTGGCAATGAAGTTGCTAAGAGTATTATTTCACCATCAGGAGAGCAAAGCTTACAAAAAACTACTGAATATCTAGCTTAAGATAAATGCTATGTATTTTGTGCTATTCAACAAACACTGTAATGGTGGCAACTCTTCACTCATAAAACGAATTACTGATAAGTATTAGGGTAACATTTGCAGTTTTGCTGCTTAGTGTGGCCCGTGACCCTGCGGCATTTGCATCACATTGCAGCTTGTTAGAAACGCAGCCTCTGAAGTCTCCTGCTAGAGTACCAATTTTAACAAATCCTCAGGTGCTTCACGTGCACTTAAGTTTGAAAGGCACTGGTATAAGCATCTTCCATGGTCAGATCCCAGCCAGTACTAACCATACCATTCCTGAGTATGCTCCGGCCACCCCAAACTGCTTACTATTTTGAGCACAGGTCAGGCAGCTATTCCACGCCATCCTCCATATGTCTTTTTTTCTTTTCTGTTTCCTCTGCCTGCAGTGTCATCATCTCCCTTTCTCATGCCCATCCACCTGGTGACTACTTGGTATTCCATACCTCAGCTTAACTTGCTACAACATAAATTAAGAGAAGTTATCTTTTTTGTTTTTCCTTTGTTTTTATTACCCTTAAAAAATAAACTTTCTTTTCATTTCACCTCACCCATTTCTGCTTTGGGGAGCATATGGATCACAATGAGGTTGCCTTTTCCTGACTCCTCTCCAACCTGAACTTTGTACAAGTTATGCTACTTTAAAATTTTTATTGAATAAAACTTTTAATCATTTTCTAGGTACAAGTTTAGCAATATGCCATCTACCCATCTACTATGAAAGAAGAAGTGTTCTAACATCCTGCTTTTGGGAATATAATCTCCTAAACTTCCTATAGTGCCCCAATTTCTTGTAAAAAAAAAAAAAAAAAGAAGAAGTATGTTTTGTTTTGATAGTTAATAGTGTTTGGGGTCATACACTACATTAATAGAGTAAATATTGCTGTATTCAATTTTTAAAAATTGCTTTTAAAACGTTTAATGATTAGAAAGTTTCTGTAGTAGTTTTTCAGTGCCTGGCACAGTGCTGTAGACAAGCTTAATTTTTTTTTTTTTAATTTAAAAAATGTCTAAAAAGGCCTTTTTTTTTTACCACACATGAGAAGATTATGCTCTCAGGCATTTGCCCCATGTGTTTTGTTCTGTGTCAGGCCTAATACCGACAACAATAGGTTCTGCACAGTATGGTTTTATTTACAATATTTCTAAACTAACTCCAGGTACAATCTCAGCTTAATATTTAGAGCATTCCCATCTCTCAATTCCATCCCCTTAGAACTTTGTTGCTGGGTTTTTTTTTATTCTTCAGCCATGCCATTTAAAGCCAAGAGATATTCCACAGTTTGACCATTTGGCATCTCCTGTCTGCATGTCATTAATTTCAAATCTTCTGACAAGGGCTTAGTCAGATGCCTGCCTAAATCCAAATAACTTACTTTTATTATTTCACTCCCAGTCAGAATAATACCTACGTAGAATTTTAATCTTTCAGAAATGGAGATCACATCAACCCATTTGCTGTATTTTACTGCGCAATGGAAGCACAGGTTTTTTTTGTTTCTGGTGTGCATAATCATATCAAGTTAAATATATCAAATCAGGGAAAATCACTTTTATTACAGGTATCCCATGAAGATCCATGAAGGTACTTCAAGCCTATTTAAGAAAATTTTGATTTGATTCTTAAGTCAGTACACCTTGATTTTGGCATTAAATTGTAATGTAACACATGATTACCCCTTGATCAATGGGATTTATTCCCACTGAAAGAAGGGATCCTAAAGAAACACAGAATTTTCTAAAACCTCTTAAATCCACATACATAAGCTATCTATAAGCCAAAGCAAAGAACTTTCTAGCTGAAATGTTTCAGTTTTAAATAACATAGGCCCATGTGGTTATAATCTAAGAGAACTGAAGACATTTCTTTTCATCAGATACTGTGAACTAGCACTCCTCAATGTTGTTTGTGGACCAGTGCCAATGTGCAAAGTGTGACCCATCTGGGACAGGATATACGTAGAGTATTAGTACCCAAAAACTTTTATGACAATTTGACAGAGTAATTTTTATGTGTGTTGAATTTAATAATGTTTAAAACTGAGCTATTTTGTATGTCTTTCTTCATTTCATTTTTCTAATTAATTTTTATATGCTACAAAATTTCTGCAACAGATTAAAAATTAAAAAAACAAAAACAATAAACCCTGGTTCTTCAGCTCAGACAATGTGAGACTTAGACTGTCACTGTGACACTGGGCTCTGCCTGTAACCAGTTGCACTGAGTGAGTTAGACTGTCACTATAATGGCAATAACAGTCAAGATAAAGTTCTTAACTATGTCAGTAGCAGTGGGAATAAGGAGGAGGGAATAATTACAAGTCACATTAAAAAAGTAGATGCACAAGAACTGATACTCCCTTGGGCTAGATGGACCTGCAGGGTAGGAGACAGAGAAAAGTCTATGTCAATTCCCTTTACATTCCAACTTGTATAACTGAAAAGAAGGAATGTCATTCACTGAGATTGAGAATATAGGCTTTCACATTTTCTAATTTTTTTTGAGGCAAGGAAGGAGAACAGGATTATGAGATGGCATTCAGTGTAGGATATGATATATTTGATGGATCTGTCAGATAACCAAGTGGAGATGTTTGATTAATAGAGTTAAAGGCCTGATTTTAGGTAGAGGTTAAAATCCTGGCTTTTCCACTGACTGATCTCAAACAGGTTACCTGTCTTAGCCTCAATTTCCTCACCTATAAATGTGGGAAACAGTACTATTTTGTAGAATTGTTAAAAGAATTGTGTTATGTGGGTTTAGAGCTCAAAGGAGTGATCTGGGTGGAGGATTCAGGTTTCTGAATCACCTGTGTAGATATGGTCATTAAAACCATGCAGATAAATGAGACTATCAAAAGGGAGTTGAGTCAGGGAGGATCAGCATTTAAGAGTTGGGTGGCCAGAGGAAGAAGGACAGCAAAGGAGAAGAAATGGACCAAAGGCAGGAATATCAGAGAGTGGCATCCCAGAAACCAAAAGCAGGATTTCATAAAGACGAAAGTGGCCAGCATTAAATATTTTAGAAAGGTCAAGTAAAATGAGGCCTAGAGGGGCCCTTACATTTGGCAACCAGGGAACCAGTGACTTTAATAGTGAGAGCAGGCCCAAAGAAGAAATGCAAAGTTAACGAAAGAAAACAAGGGCTTCAGACTATTCTTTCAAGGTATGTAGTTGTTTATCAAGGAAAAAACATAGGGATAAACTAAAGGAAAATGTGGTATAGAGAAAACTTAAATCCTTGTTTTTCATGTGTCTGTGTTTAAGATGGGAACAACTTGGGCACGTATTTCTGCAGGAAAGGAAAAGAAAGACGAAATGTGGAGGTGGAGGAGTAGGGGAGGGAAAATGCTGGCATAGCATCCAGACGGATAGGGAGAGTGTACAAGAAACCCATTATGATGGGAGCTAGGTCCTCTTCCTCCAAGCCTGGAGGACAGGAGGTGAAGACAGAGAAGAGGCATGTGCATGAGCACAAAACAGCAGAGAGCCTTCCTGTTCTCTGTGATGAGTGCAAGCAAGGACATCTGCCCAGAGCTAAAGGCAAGTTGTTGGGAAGGCATAGGGGCTTGAGCAGAATGAGGGACAGGTGCTATGGGAGAGGGCCAAGGAGTGGTGACCCCAAGACAAGCATGAGCGAGAAGGTCAGAAATCCCAGTGGAATCTGTCATACCATAAATCTCTAAAAAACATCTTTAGCAGTTCTTACCAGCCCAGGTCTAAAAGAAGAGAAGTGTTATGTGTATTTTACCACAATAAAAGTTAAATAAAATGTTTATAAAAGGTGGAGAAAGCAGATTGTTAGGCAGGGTTAAACATAAGGGAGGATGTGGTAAGAAGCCAACTGTACAGTGCATAGAGGCTACCGGCAAGACAGCAAGTCATCAACTGAGGGGTACAATTTAGAAAACAGGACAAAAAGTGAAGCCATGACAAACAACATTAACAGCAACTTGAACTAAAAGAAGCATACTTCTCACAGACTTTAAAAGGATTAAAGCTTTAAGCTGCCATCACATTTTCAGAGAAAATTTAACAGTTGTCCCTAGGTATCCGTGGGGGATTCATTCCAGAGCTCCTGGTGAAACCAAAATCCAGAAATGCTCAGGTCCCTTCTATAGAATGCTGTAATATTTGCATCTAATCTTTGCATATCCTCCCACATACTTTAAATCATCTCTGACTACTTATAATATCTAATCCATTGTAAATGCTATATAAACAGTTGTTATACTGTATTTTTTAGGGAATAGTAACAAGGAAAAAAAAGTCCAATGTTCTTCTGAGGCCCCTATGACATATTTATATAGAACTATAAGCTCCAAGTATGGGACAGCACTTACAATATTTTCTAGATAAATTTCCAAAGTGATGACTAAGTATCACATAAACTATTCCCCTAATGAGAATCCTCTTCTATCAAAAAAAAAAAAAAAATCCATTTTTTTTTTTAAGTTCAGGCTTAAAAAGAAAGAAAAACACTAGAATTTAGAACAAAAATAATGTGATTTTTTTTCTGGGTAGGTCCAGATGGACAAAACATTACCCAACCCCCACTAAACCCATACTCAAAGAAAATCTCTTCCTGTTAATGACAGTGCTCATGAGAAGTTACAAGTTTAGGTGTATCTTATCTCACCAGAATCTGAAGGGCAGTCATTAACAGCAAACAAGTTTTGAAGATGTATCTAAGTCGTCCCTTTCCCTGACACCTGTTTCTATAACACCTCAATGTATAAGCAGTGGCATAAAATACGAACACGGAAAGTCCTGCATGCATTACTACTTTACCCCTAGTATATTGTGCTTTTTCACACTATCTTTAACTTTCCAGTTCAGAAGCCCAAGGAGCAAGATCCAAGTAAGGTCTGTCTTCTGCTGTCCCTCACCCTGACTTTGTCTCCCTTGTGAAGAGAAAAGTAAATGGATGACTGAGGGTGGGAGGCAAGAAGATCAGAGAGCAATGATTCAGTCCATAAGCATACTGGGAGAGACTTCAACTTTCCATATGACAGAGTAATTGGTACCAGATTATCATTCCTCTCATAAACAACTATTAAACTAGATAAAACGATACACCTGTTTGCACATACTCACTAACAGAGTGTGACCTCTGAGTGAAGGAACAGGTGAGCCCACAATAACTCTGGTTCTCTGTCTGGGGACAATTTCCCAACTGTAGTCTGCCAAGCTAGGGTCTAAGTAGAGCAGTGCTGGTGAAGGGGGGCATGTGCAAGGGGGAGTCACGGAGGTTTGTACGAGGTTTTCTGAGAGTCCTTAGCCAATCCACAACTTGGGGCATAGAAGAAAGTGGCCGCAATAAAGTTAAGACAGAACAGAAATACTAGAGGTCAAGCAGTGCAGGGAAGTAGTGGCAGGTCAACCCAGTCAGAGCAAAGAGAACTCATAACACCCTACGCATCACCTTGAAGCACTAGAAAGGCCTCAGTGTAGAAGTAAAAGTGCCACCCTAGAAGAAGGCCTACTCTAGATCCATACTAACAAAGCCTAAAACCAAGCCCTAATAAAATCCACAGAGGAAAAAGTATTTAAGGATGAGTCTTACTAAGTTAGAGGAGCCTGAGAAACACCTTAGGCTTTCCACAGATCTGCCCTAAAAACTTCAAAAACAAGCTTACACAAGGTGATCAGCCAGTAACTAAGCTGTCTACAGAGACAGAGCGAGAAAAATCAACATTTTACAGTTTTTTTTTTATTCAGTATCTCCACAATGTGTCATTGACACTATTCAATATGTAATAAAAAATTACTAGACATTTAATGAAACAAGAAAATGTGAACCCTAAGTAAACAAAATCATTAGAAAGCAATCTTAAGGTGGTCCAGATATTTGATTGCATTTAGCGAGTCTTTAGAGTAGCTATTATAAATAAAAAAGAATCCCTGAAGAAGATGTGTTTTTTTATTTTTCAATTGTATCCCCATTGTTAAGCAGGAAGATGTATTTTAAAAAGGAAAAATTGAGAATATGTGAATAGATGAGACTCTCAGCAGGGAAATCAAGACTAAAAAAGAACTAAAAGGGAGGGAAAAAAGAAAATTCTAGGAGAAAAAGGTTCAATAAATAAAATGAAAAAGTTACTAAATGGACTTAATGGCAGATTGGAGACAGCACAAGAAAGAGTCCATAAACTTGACAGATCATTAGAAATTACCAATTTGAAGAACAAGACAAAGGATTGAAGAAAAGTAAACACAGCATCAGGGATCTGGGGGACAGTATCAGACAGTCTAACATGTGTCTGACAGGAGCCACAGAAGAAGAGTATGAGAATGCGGCAGAAGAAAATATCTTAAGAAATAATAGTTAAAATTTTATTAAGTTTGATGAAAAACACCACTTAACAGATCCCAAACGTTCAGCAAACCCCCAAAAAGATAAATACACACACACACATACACAAATAATAATGTCTTAAGCACATCATGGTCAAACCTGCTTAAAACTAAAGATAAAAAGAAAACCTTTAAGAGAGCCTGGAAACAATGCTACATACAGATGAACAACAGTACAAACACTAACTTCTCATGTCAACGGTGGAGGCCTGAAGATGACCATGCATTTTTAAAGAGTTGGAAGACAAAGAAAATTCTCAACTCAACTTTGCACATACAGTGAAAATATGCTTCAAAATAAAGAATAAAAGACATTTTCAGATAAATGACAGCTTACAGAATTCATTTAGAATACATTTTCCTCAAGCAGATGCACACTACAAGAAATTTTGAAGGAGTTTCTTCAGGATGAAGGGAAATAGTACCAGACGGAAACTCAGATCTTCAAGAAAGAGAGAATACCAGAAATAATACATGTTAAAATAAAAGTATACATTCTTTATTCTTCTTATAATTTCCGTAAAAGACTATCTTTAAAAATCGTATGCTTAAAAAAAAAAAAAAAGATACAACAAAAGCACAAAGAATACAGAAGTTGAGTAAGAGTAATTAGGCAGAAAGGAAGAAGTGTCAGGTATAGAATGTGAAATGATACAATACTGACTATACACAGACTTAAATAAGTTAATGATGCATATTATTAACCCTAGAAGAAACACTGAAAAAAAAACAGCAAGAAACAACTATATACACTCTCTATAAGAGATGCATTTTAAATTTAGACACAAATAGATTAACAAAGTAGAAGAATATTTTCTAATGATAAAAGGAGAAATTCAGCAGGATGTCAATCTTAAATATGTATACCTAATAACAGTGTTTCAAACAGAAGTTTTTTATGAAGAACAGAACAAACAAAAACTTCCACAACCATAACCTTTCTCTTCATAATTGATGGAACAGACAGACAACAAATAAGTAAGGTCACGGAAGGTCGGAACAATACTATTAACTAATTTGACCTGACATTCACGGAACATTAACAGCTGCAGAAATACATATGAAACGTTCACCAAGATGCAATAAAGCAAAATAAAATAAAATAAATCATACTCAACTTCAAAAGACTGAAATATGCTTTTTAGAGACTTTGTTCTCTAAACACAATGCAAACAATTAAAAAATCAATTAGTAAATTAGGTAGACAATCCCTAGATATTTGAAAAATAAAAAAAAAGACTTTAAATCATTCATGAGTCAAAGAAGAAACCACAAGGAATTTATAAAATATTTGAAATAAATAATAATAAAAACATAATATATCAAAATTCAAGAAAATGTATTGCTTTAAATGCCTATAGTGGGAAAAGGTTTAAAATTAATGATATCTGGGGGGGCGAACCCAAGATGGCCGAATAGGAACAGCTCCAGCCTCCAACTCCCAGTGTGAGCGACACAGAAGACAGGTGATTTCTGCATTTTCAACTGAGGTACCAGGTTCATCTCAATGGGGTGTGTTGGACAGTTGGTGCTGGTCCGCAGCTGCAGCCTGACCAGCGAGAGCTGAAGCAGGGCAAGGCATCACCTCACCCGGGAAGCGCAAGGGGGAAGGGAATTCCTTTTCCTAGTCAAAGGAAATTGAGACACACAACACCTGGAAAATTGGGTAACTCCCACCCTAATACTGAGCTTTACCAAGGGTCTTAGCAAATGGCACACCAGGAGATTATATCCCACATGGCCCAGAGGGTCCCACGCCCATGGAGCCTCCTTCATTGCTAGCACAGCAGTCTGAGATCTAACCGCAAAGCAGCAGCAAGGTTGGGGGAGGGGCACCCGCCATAGCTGAGGCTTAAGTAGGTAAACAAAGCCACTCGGAAGCTCGAATTGGGTGGAGCCCACCACAGCTCAAGGAGGCCTGCCTGCCTCTGTGGACTCCATCTCTGGGGACAGGGCATAGCTAAACAAAAAGCAGCAGAAACCTCAGCAGAGGCAAATGTCCCTGTCTGACAGCTTTGAAGAGAGCAGGGGACCTCCCAGCACGGAGGCTGAGATCTGAGAATGGACACACTGCCTGGTCAAGTGGGTCCCTGACCCCTGAGTAGACCAACTGGGAGACATCCCCCACTAGGTGCAGACCGACACCTCACACCTCAACAAGGCTGGGTACACCCCTGAGACGAAGCTTCCAGAGCAAGAATCAGACAGCAATACTTGCTGTTCAGCAATATTCTATCTTCTGCAGCCTCCGCTGCTGATACCCAGGCAAACAGGGTCTGGAGTGGACCTCAAGCAAACTCCAACAGACCTGCAGCTGAGGGTCCTGACTGTTAGAAGGAAAACTAA
>NW_012115488.1:15770486-15770831 GCF_000951035.1 Colobus angolensis palliatus | reverse complement strand
AAGAAATGAACAAAGCCTCCAAGAAATATGGGATTATGTGAAAAGACCAAATCTACGTCTGATTGGTGTGCCTGAAAGTGATGGGGAAAATGGAATCAAGTTGGAAAACACTCCGCAGGATACCATCCAGGAGAACTTCCCCAACCTAGTAAGGCAGGCCAACATCCAAATTCAGGAAATACAGAGAACGCCACAAAGATACTCCTTGAGAAGGCAACTCCAAGACACATAATTGTCAGATTCACCAAAGGTGAAATGAAGGAAAAAATGTTAAGGGCAGTCAGAGAGAAAGGTCGGGTTACACACAAAGGGAAGCCCATCAGACTAACAGCAGATCTCTCAGCA
>NW_012115488.1:15731423-15768851 GCF_000951035.1 Colobus angolensis palliatus | reverse complement strand
GCCATCCCATTACTGGGGATATACCCAAAGGATTATAAGTCATGCTGCTATAAAGACACATGCACACGTATGTTTATTGCGGCACTATTCACAATAGGAAAGACTTGGAATCAGCCCACATGTCTATCAGTGACAGACTGGATTAAGAATATGTGGCACATATACACCATGGAATACTATGCAGCCATAAAAAAGGATGAGTTCGTGTCCTTTGTAGGTACATGGCTGCAGCTGGAAACCATCATTCTCAGCAAACTATCACAACAACAGAAAACCAAATACCGCACGTTCTCACTCATAGGTAGGAATTGAACAATGAGATCACTTGGACACAGGAAGGGGAACATCACACACCGGGTCCTATTGCGGGGAGGGGGGAGCGGGAAGGGATAGCATTAGGAGATATACCTAATGTAAATGACGAATTAATGGGTGCAGCACACCAACGTGGCACATGTATACGTATGTAACAAACCTGCACGTTGTGCACATGTACCCTGGAACTTAAAGTATAATAATAATAATAAAAAGAAAAAAATTAATGATATTTCCACCCAAGAACCTAGAAAATAATACCAAATTAAACCTAAGTAGAAAAAATAATAAAAAAACAGGACAAAAATTAACAAAACAGAAACCAGATAAACAACTGAAAAATAATGCAAAAAATGCTGCTAGAGGGCAGGAAAGTAGTGTGGGCAGCTCTAACTCACATTCTCCTAGAAACTGGCCCAAAAGTCCACACATATCATGTCCTGGTGCATCTCCAAAACCAATTTTTCACTTCTCAAAAGTCCAGTTAGGTAATTTAAAGGGACAAATCAGAACTTTGTCACAGGCTAAAGACAGAGATCTTTTAACAAGCCCAGCTGTCTTACATCTGTCTCTCTTTCAAAAATATCTGGCAAACACAAAATCATTTAGCCAGCAATAATACTAGTTATGCCCAAATTTAGAAAATACAGTATGTTTTCCCCCTCCTTTCAAGTAAAAAGCTAGGGAAATTTTCTTTGTAAATTCAAATATTTAAAATGAACTAAAGAACTTTTAAAGGAAACTTCTTATGAGCTCATCAAAAGTTTTAAAAAAAAAGCATTCTTAAGCAAAAAACGACTTAACATCCATTTTTGTATTTGGATTTCTGTACTTCTTTCTTAAAAAGGGAAACTCCTTTTAAATGTCCACTTAAAATTTTAACTGAGTTTTGCTGGATAGGAAAAAAAGCCCTCATTTTAAAGCATCTGATTTAAAATTCTTAACTTCATTTGAGGTAATCACAATTCTGAGGCACGTTTTGCATAAATATAACCCTTCTGCGGTAGTTCAGGTCACAGCTATGTGAAACAAAGCTAGCATCTTTGTTCTAAATCTAAGAGACCGAGTAGCCCTACATATAAACAAACTAAATTGGTCCTCAGCTCTTAGCCATGCTTCCACAAATACCTAAAGCACATACAACCATAAACAGTGCCTGCCCTGCTTCTGACCAGTATGTGAGACCATACACATCTTACAAACATCTTGGTTTCTCTCAAGCACATACAGCAGCTATAGCCACTTCACTTTGTCCCCGTATCCCATCCTCTTCTCTGCAGCCCATAGGCTTTTTTTCTCCCTCTTTATTTATTATACCAGTCCAATGTAATGTTTTCAAATTCCTAGTTTCTTTTACCTTTAAAAAAATCAATCCAACTATTATTGGAACAAATGTCTTACTCTGACCAATTTTCCTATTCTCCCTAAAATAGTACGCCATACATAGTAAGATGTACAAATGTTCTCTTAAGACAAAAAGGTTATAAGAACTGCAATAAAGAAATGCTTAAATGGGCCCTGAAAAAAATAACCCAGAAGACTTCCACAAATATTATTATATTCACTTTTCCCCCCATGGTAAGTCCCTGGACAATCAAAGAAAAGCAACTTGGTTTATAGTAAATGACACTATCTAATCATCATTCTAAAAGTAATCCTGACAACTTGGGGGATTATCCAGTACAGGCTTGCTTCTTGGTAGCCACTGTACATAGAGTTTTGTTTATAGTTAGACTGTGTAGTGTTAATTATGCTGGTTGCCCTGTCAGTATTCTACAGAGCCTACAAGACGAGATCAAAACAATCATTCCAGAATTATGAGTCACTTCACTCTCTCCACACTACACACCACTGGCAGCCTCTCAACCCTGGAAAAAGGAAGTTATGCACACTATTTGCCTATACAGTCTTTCACATTTAGGATGAAATATTGAGTTCCAAAACCTGCTCTACATTTACTTGTCTAGAATAATGGATACATTTCAATCCTGGTAACTTTTTGCTGCTAAAGAATTAGAAGTTGAGGAAAGAAGGTTTAGAAAACTCTCAAGGCCCAGTTTATCCTGTAGAAAAAAAGAATTTCTGCGTAAGTAAACTGCAATTACAAATTTTGCTTCAAATTCGAATAATTCCTCCAAGGAGAAGTTTGTAACCTCATTCATCTTTTTATTCTTGGTGCCTAGCAGGGAAGAAACATGCCATAAATGTTGAAATGAAAGTAGCAATAATCTAATACATTAAAATGAAGTATTAACAAAAATTACCTCCATGTCCATGCATGAACTCTTCAAGGGCTTAACCCAGGTTTACTGGAGGCTTGGAATTAGATAAAATTCATACACTGTCTATAAGGTTAACAAGGTCCTTCTAATACCTGCTGTGGGGCTGGATCTTAAATCAGGAGGACTTAGTAGTACTTCAGTGATTATGGGATCTGAGTCACTGCCTTTCAGTTCTACCAGACACTGATTCTTGAGAACACTTACTACATTTCCCCTTCTTTCCTCAAAGCTGGTAGATAATTCAAGTCAATTATGGTTTAGAAGACATAAAATATAGTGAAGAGGCCAGGCACAGTGGTTCACACCTGTAATCTCAGCACTTTGGGAGGCTGAGGCAGGAGGCTCACTTGAGGACAAGAGTTTTAAGACCACCCTGGATAACACAATGAGACCCTGTTTCTACCAAATAATAATAATAATAATAATAATAATAGCCAGGCTACAAATTGTAGCTGTCATCCAGTATATTAAGTTTTATTGTGTAAATGCAGTATAGTACATGAATATGGCCTTTAGAGACGCTTAATTCTTAGGGATGTTTTGGGAGCAATTATAGTGTTTTTATATCAAGGCAGCCATTTGACAAATGTCTTAGAAGTCAGATGACTTAAAATGTAAAATCTGTGTGTCAAAATCTCTGTGAAACAGATAATATCTAAAGTTCCACTATACCTGAGGGTTCTCCAGGGACATTGCTCCAGCTGACCCTAAAAGACATCAAGAGGCCAGTGTTGTTGCTTACTTAAGTAATTTGGTATTTTTGGTATTAAAGGCAAAACGAGGTTTCTGGACTCTTCATATTTTAAGAATCTACCTATTAATGTGTTCTGTGAATGATAATGAAACATCATTTTTAAGGCATGAGGGGGGAAATTATGCTAATGAGTCTTAAACAGAAAGACTAGTGTGCTTTGCTGAAAAGTAAAGACATGTTTATTGTCTTATGATTTTGAAGCTTCTACCCTAATTATTTAATAGCCACGAGCTCTTTATTAATAAAGCACTTCATAGTTTGCAAAGTGTTGTGACCCATGTATCTTATTTGACTCCTATGATAATATAAGTAGACAGGGCAGTTATTATCCCCATTTTACCTTTGAGAAAACTGAGGTTCCAAAATATACTAAGTGATAAAGCCAGGACTCCATCACTGGTAGGGCCAGGTTTCTCTTCACTAGACACACACACACACACACACACACACACACACACACACACACAAATATATATAAGACAGAGTCTTACTCTATCACCCAGGTTGGAGTGCAATGGCACAATTATAGCTCACTGCAACTTCAAACTCCCAGGCTCAAGCAATCCTCCTACCCCATCCTCCTGACTAGGTGGGACTACAGGCATGTGCCACCATACCAAGCTAATTTTTAAAAAAAATTTTGTAGAGATAGGGTCTTACTATATTGCCCAGGCTGGTATTAAACTCCTGGTCTCATGCAATCCTCCCACTTCTGCCTCCCAAAGTGCTTGAATTACAGGTGTGACCCACCACACTTCGCCTCCATCACTTTCAAATTCTTTACTGCGTTATATTTACGAAGTCTAATCACAGCTGCTATTTTCTGTGCAGTTCTATAGTCCTATAAGCAAAAATCAACATTAAAGTGCTAAAGAAAAGAAGCAGAAAAGATGAGCCACTTCTGGTTTAATTTTGTACATTGTTTTAAATATCTATCAAGGAGAACATTTTAGTTGAAAAGGAGAAATTCCACTAGAGAATGCCAATGACCAAGGACAACTTGCAAACAGAAACAAAAACTATAGCACATAAAGAATCCTGCTGTGAAAAAGATCAAGGACAGGACCAAACAAATAACTATAATACAAATCTTAATCATAAAATCTTAAGCCTAAAAAAAATTTTAAAAATGAGGAAGAAGTCACTGCTTTCAGTAAAAGAAGAAAAATGACTATCACAACAAACAAGGTAGAAATTCTTTTAACTCATGTCGACCTAACAAACCTCTAAATTAACCGATGTCTTCCATACTCTCTGTAAGACATTTTTAGACGCTAAGTGCTCAATGAATGCCAACAACTAAAGGGCTATTCTCCAGAAGGTCCAAGCACATATGCCCTCACCAGAGGCACTCTACTCTAAGAATCAGTTGTTTGTTCTCAAGCCGATTTATGTTAAAATTTTAATTATGGTTTTATAATAAGTATTGTGCCATTAAATGAAAAATATAAAAAGAAAATTTTAAATTAAAACTGAGTTATGCATCAGAAAGATCCTACAAAAGAGAGTCCTCAAAATAACCCTGCTGCCAAATTAGGTATGGGCAAGAAAAACCTAATATCTTGGGGTTGGGGGTTGGAGGTGGGAGGCAGAATTCTATGATTTTTGCACCCACTCTTCAAAATGCCTGCATTCTCAATCTACTTTTTTTTTTTTAAGGACCTGGAAATTACAGATGAATGAAAGGCAAAATATATCCACATGTAAAAAGAAAGATGAAGAACTCTAATTAGTGGACCCAAATGCAAAATGAAAGCTTTGGTCACTAAGACAATGTTAGCTACAATCAACTTACTACTGTACTATTGAACACTAGCTCTTACTCCTTCTAACTTTATTTTTGTACCCATTAACAATAATTTAATGTATAGTGCAAAACAGATAGAAGAACTGGAATGTTTCCAACATTAAAAAAAGATCAATGTTTGAGGTGATGGATATTCCAACTGCTCTGATTTGATCATTACACACTGTACGCATGTATGAAAATGTCACATCAATCGTAAAAACATGTATAACTATAATGTATCAACAAAAAAACTGCAACACCAGAAAAACAAGAAAATATTAGCAACTAAGTTTATACATTTTGATTTGTAAATGAAATGCTAAAGAAATGTATTTTTCTTAATGGTTTCTATTTCAAATTAGCTTTTAGAAATTTCCCTTTCACATGATCTCAAACATAATGAATCCAGCTCTGCAACATTATACTCACTAATAAGTTTAAACCAGAGAATTCTTAAAATCATGCCTCATCAATACATATCAAAAGTCCAAAATACTTATTTGACCAAGTAACTTCACAGCAGGAATTTTTCCTTGGAGTAACTGCCAGAGATATACATATAAGAATGTTTATAGCAGTGTAGTTTACATAGCAAAAAAAAGAGAGAAAAACCTAAAACAACAAGGGATAGGTATATTCATACTGAATAAGATATGCAGACAAAAAATTATTTACACCTATTTTAAACACAGAAAAGTATTCAAAATATAAAGAGAGAAAAGCAGGTTATAGACATTTAAATAAATATCCAGTTGTGTGGGGAAAAGAAAGAGAGATCAGCCTGTTACTGTGTCTATATAGAAGGAAGTAGACATAAGAGACTCCATTTATTCTGTATTTGAGATGCTATTAATCTGTGACCCTACCCCCAACTTTGTCCTTGCAAGAGACATGTGGTGTGGTGACTTAAGGTTAAAAGGATTTTGGGCTGTGCAGGATGTGTCTTTGTTAAACAAGTACCTGAAGGCAGCTTGCTGGCTAAAATTCCTGCCCCTCCCTGGGCAATGGAACATCTCCGGGTAAAACCCATTGTGTGCTTTATTTACTGAGTAAGGAGAAAACCGCCTTTAGGAATAAGGTGGGGCTTGCTGGAGCAATACTGCTAAAAGGTTTATGGAGATGTTCGCATATGCATCTCAAGGCACAGCATTTTCCTTTAAACCTATTCATGTTACAAGGATTTTTGTTCATATGTCTTACTGCTGATTTCCTCCCTACAATGATCCTATTTTCCAGCCACTCCCTTATCTTTTTGATGGTAAAGATAATTATCAATAAATACTAAGGGAACTCAGAGGCCGGTGCCGGCGTGGGTCCTCTGTAAGCTGAGCGCTGGTCCCCTGGGTCCCGCTTTTCTTTCTCTATACTTTGTCTCTGTGTCTTATTCCTTTCCTCAAGTCTCTCATCCCACCTAACGAGAAGCACCCACAGGTGTGGAGGGGCAGGCCACCCCTTCACAGTTGGATACACTGAAAAAAAAAAGGTTAACTGGTTATTTCTGAGAGGTGGAGTTGTGGATATGTTGGGTATTTATATTATCTATATTTTCTTTTTATATTAAAAAATAGAAATAAACCTCTCAAACGTGTACAGATCACGTTTTCATCTGCCAAGATCTTAATAAATTAACAAAAAACTATCAATGTTGTTAGGATGTTTTAGAAATGATCCACAACAGTGAAATCAGGAAACAAGGATACCAGGATAGAATCTGCTATTAGACAGAAAGACAAATACCACATGATCTCACTCAAATGTAGAATCATTAAAAAAAAAAAAAAAGTTGATATCAATCATAGAAGAGCAGAGAGTAGAACGTAGTTACTGGAGACTGGGGAGGGGACAAGGGAGAAGATGGGGAGAGGCTGGTCAAAGGATAAAAAGTTACAATTACATAAGTAGAAGAGATTCTGGTGTTCTATTGCACAGCAGGGTGACTGTGGTTAACAGTAAAATATTGCATATTACAAAATGGCTACAATAGAAACTTTTGAATGTTCTCACTGCAAGCAAAAGATAAATGCATGAATGATCAATATACTACCTTACTAGATCATTATATAGCACAGATATGTATCAAAACATGGAATTATACTCTATAAATATGTATAATTATAATGTGTCAATTTTTAAAATTAATGAACAAAACATTCTTTTTTAAAAAGGAATTTGCTATTAATTTCCAATTATTAGGTGAAGTTTCTATCGCCACTGATTCCAGCCTTGTAACTTGCTTTAATCAATGGAATGCAGCAGAAATAACACTGTGGAATGTCCAATCCTAGGCTTTAAGAGGCCTTGTAGCTTTCACCATTTATCTTTTACTACCTGAGAGCTCCACGAGAAGAAAACTAAGCTAGGCTCCTTGGGGACAAGGAACCACATGGAAAGCCAAACCCAGTCAAAAGCCACTATCAATGGGCGGATAGGACTGAAACTATCTTAGACCATCCAGCTCCAAGTCAAGCTGCCAGATGATGGCTGCTACAAGAGTGACCTCAGGCAAGATCAGCAGAGGGCACACCCAAGAGAATCTAATCCAAACTGTTGAGCTAAAAAATCATGAGCAAAGAAAATGGTTGTTGCCTTAAGCCATTAAGTTTTATGATATGATATGCAGTAATAGAGGATCATTTCATTCATAAATTGATCACTACACTATTATCACAATTAATGTTTTGATATACTATTCTTAGACTAATTGATCCCCTAAGACAAAATTGATATTATATGCTACATACTAGTTTTATGATTCTGTGGCATTTTTGAAATGGGAACACACGCAGTGTCTCATGATTACTTCAAATTTCAACTCAGAAACATAAGGAGAGAATGAAACACTTGGTATTCAGAACATTTTGTATTCTTTATATAAAAACTCCTCTGTGCAGCTGTGGGGTTTTTCTCTTAAGCCCAAAGGCCTTGCTGTATGTGACTTCATAGGAAGCTCTGCCTGGGGTCCTAGCACAGGACCAGGTTAGACACTGAAAAAGTAAAACCAAGTTCATCATCTTCACTACCACCACTGATAATGTTGATAAAAGCTAACATTCACTGAGGGCAAATCATATGCTAATACCCAGCTAAGCAATAAAGAGATAGCACAGCAGAGTAATTAAGAATATCTCTGGAGGTTGGTCCCAGTGCAGTGGTATTTACAACTAAATGGATCACAACCAGTTACAGGCTTATTTCTTCCTTCTCCACTCTCATTGCTTCACTTGACTAGCCTGGAAAAAAACAAAAAAAAAAGAAAGAAAAGAAAAAGAAAAAAGGGTATCTCTGGAACCAGACTGCTCTGCCACTTCCTGCGTAGCCTTAAGCAAGTTACTTCATCTTTCCAAGCTCAGTTTGCTCATTTATAAGATAGGGATAATAACAGTATCCATCTCGTTGAGTTATAAGAATTAAATGATATGTAAAAGCATTTAGAACACAGTCTAGCACACAATGTGTACTCAAAAAATTATCAGCTGTCTATATTAATTAGCATTTTACACACATTGATTAACATTTAATCCTCACATTTTACAGGCGAAGTGAGAAAAAAAGGGGTTTAAGAACGCTATTAAGTGGCACGGCCAAGTTCCAAACCCACCATTTTTTTGGCTGCAGTACCTATACCCTTTAATACGCTTTTAGACTTTGGGTAAAAGAGTCCAGGAATGTCAAATCGAGTCCCTAGTTCCAACTAAACACTTCATGTCTACATAGCCTCTGGAGAAGGCTGGGGGGGCGGTCACAGAGCCACCTCTACATTAAAACTAAAGAGCTGCATGGAGGTTTAGGATAGTGCCACAAATTCTAGAGACAAACACAACTCCAACAATTATAGAAATGTGTAGAAACACATTGACACTGTGGTTTCTACAACTCTCTCGGCCAGGTACTTAGCAGGTATTCAAAAAAGGTTGGCTGATGTCTCAACTAAATTCACTGTATTACTACTTCATCATGGGCAGTAAACCGGACTTTCCCCCCATTCCCTTTCTCTCATTAAAATTATGAAATTATCCAAATATAGTCAGTCTGTATCTATAGTTTCCAGATCTATAGACTAAACTAACTGCAGATTTAAAAAAAGAAAAAATCAAAAATAATAATATAATATAGTATAGTTTACATAGCATTTACATTGTATTATATTACTAAGCTAAAGATAATTTAAAGTAAATGGGATGATACATGTAAACTGGTTATATGCAAATATACAGGGATTGAACATTGGTGGATTTTGGTAGGGGGGAGGGGATCCTGGAACCAATCCTCAGAGGATACTGAGGGATGAATGTACAGCACAGTACCCATGCTACTGACACTTTGTTTTGCTATTTTTAAAAACCAGAAGCTTTTTTTTAAAAAACAGCTATTGCTATTTTAGAAAACTGTAAGCTTTGTAAAGAGAATCTCCAATCCTATTACATTTATAAATAAAACAATTAGCATCTGTCCAAAGATACTCAGCTAGTTAGTAAAAATGACAGGAACCAAGCAGATTTCTTTTTGTAATTTTTAAATTTTAACTTCTCTAGAGGAAGACAGAAGTGAAACAATAAGTGAATTTAACCCACAGAACTGCTCAGCTAAGTTTAGTTCTACCCAAATTCTGTCTGGTGATTTTGAAAATAACCACTTTCCCATGCTTACAGGAAATGGTTAAGCAACCTCAAAGAAGTCATTTGTTTTTGCATGGTAGACAGTTTTTTTTTTGAAAGGTAAATCCTTTTCAAATAATAGGATAACCATTCATCAACTGAAGCAACTCTACAACACAGTACAAGTTATTACTTTATTCCAGATACTCTTTTTTTACAGGAACAAAAAGAACATAATATTTAAATGAACTTTCACATTTATAATAAAATGAATTCTCAGAACTTTAGGATCAAACCAGAAGAACAAAAATCATTGCAGAGAACAGACAAGCTGATGGTTCCACCTTGGTCTCAAAAAAAAAAGAGACAAGACATGATTGTGGAAAAAAATATATTTTTAGAGAAATTTCTCATGTTATATTATATTGATTTTTTTCAGAAAAAAACTATCTACTGTCTCTTTTTTTCACTGTAGCACTAGGTGATTCTAAGAACAGTAAAACACGGTATTTGAGATGAGAGACTGTGTAATTTCTAATAGAAAAGTTTTCTGCCTAGGTGATAAAACTTTACTAATTTTTAAAATTTGGTTTTTGGTGCAAATAATTCTAACATATTTTACTATTTTCCTGTCTTCTTACAAACACTAGTCTGAAGAGTTTTATGGTCATCATAAAAGGAAAAGTCACTGACTACACTATACTTGTTGGGACACAGAACTGTATCTTGGCTGAAAAGGTAGAGAATGAAACCCCCCAACCCACACCCTAGAATGTGACAAATTTGCCTAAAATGCATTTCAATTAACAACTAAAGATTTAAAGCAATTCACATTGCATGTGTTGCTTTAAGTTTTAGATTTCTACATTGAACCAAGTTTTGCTGCAGTTAGTTACTCCAGCTACGTTTCAGCGGACTTGTTAGCATAACTGAAGTTCAATTTTGATTATGATTCATATATTAGTCAGTAAACATTTCTTCTCCTTAAAAATATTTATTTGATAAAGTCAACTGTAAAATCTGTGAATTAAGATAAATTTTGGTTGGGCGCGGTGGCTCATGCCTGTAATCTCAGCACTTTGGGAGGCCAAGGCAGGTGGATCACCTGAGGTCAGGAGTTCAAGACCAGACTGCCCAACATGGTGAAACCCCATCTCTACTAAAAAACAAAAATTAGCCAGGTGTGGTGGTACATGCCTGTAATCCCAGTTACTCTGGAGGCTGAGGCAAGAGAATCACTTGAACCCAGGAGGCAGAGGTTGTGGTGAGCCAAGATCACACATTGCACTCCAGCCTGGGCGACAGAGTGAGAGACTCAGTCTCAGAAAAAAAAAAAGATAAAAGTAGTTGGCTGAATTTAAAATGTGTTGAAATGTACATGTGAATATTATTTAGTACCATTACTCACAGTAGAGCCATGCGTAAGACTTATAATTTGAAATGCACAAGAAATTTTCATAATAAAAAATTTTAGATCTTCCCAAGTTTAGAAAATCCTCAGATACTCAAGTTTGGTCAGATATGGAGAATTAGCTACAGAGTATGGATTTGGCTAAATCAAATTTTAAAAATCTAAAACTAAAATAATATGAAATCAATCATATCTACTAAAATGTCACCTAAGTCTTCAAAAGTTGTTTTAAAAATCACCATCTAATATAAATGGCTAAAAACTTCATAAAAAGTAAAAATAAGGAAGATTTCAGCAAATTATTAAATTAGATAAAATAATTACATGGCTATTTAGGTAAACTGACCAAGGATCACATTTTGGTGTATCATGAGCCATGGCAAAATAAACCCATTCCTATGTCTTCCTCAATTCTACCCACAAAAGACCACAACAGAATACAGAGGTAGCTATATTAACTATTAAGTAACTAAAATTTCAGAATAAAATCAGCCTTACAGAAACTATTCTGAGACGTATTATTTGTTCCAACATTACTTCTACATATAGTAGTCACTTGTCTACTTCATCAGCTCAATATATACATCATTACATCATTCATCATTACATTACATTCATCATTACATAAATAAGATTAACTGGTATGGTCAACAGACTAATCCTCCCCAACTCCCAAAATGTCCATGTCCTAATCCTTAGGGACATGGTTACAGACCTTGAGATGGAAAGATTATTCAGGATGGCCCAATACAATCACAGGGGTCCTTAAAAGGCAGAAAAGGTTGGGAGGCCAAGGTGAGTGGATCACGAAGTCAAGAGATCAAGACTATCCTGGCCAACATGGTGAAACCTCGTCTCTACTAAAAATACAAAAATTAGTTGGGCATGGTGGCCGGTGCCTGTAATCCCAGCTACTCGGGAGGCTGAGGCAGGAGAATCGCTTGAACCTGGGAGGCAGAGGTTGCAGTGAACCGAGACCGTGCCAGTGAACTCCAGCCTGGTGATATAGCGAGACTCTGTCTCAAAAAAAAAAAAAAAAAAAAGGCAAAAGAGGCTATCAGAGTGAAATAATGAAAAAGGACATGTCTTGCCTTTGGTAGCTTTGAAGATGAAGGGCCAGGAGCCAAAGAATGTGGATGACCTCCAAAAGCCAAAAAAGTGAAGGAAATGTATCCTGCCCAGAGCCCACAGAAAGGAACACACAGCCCTGCCAACTCCCTCATTTTAGCCCAGTGAGACCCATGTCAGGCTTCTGACCTACATAACTTTAAGATAAATTTGTACTGTATTGCTGAAGTTTGTGGTAATTTGTTATGGTGGCAATAAAAAACTAATACAACTAGTCCCCACAACATGCCTGACATTCAGGGCTGTATGGCTCCACTTCTGTACTAACTGGAGTTAGGAGCTTGCCCAAGGTCAACTGCGGCATTTTGAGTTATGCTTGGTATAGCTATTAGGTAATTCAATTAACTTGCAAAATAGATGAAGAAAGCAATTCTGAGAAGATCAGCTGAATTCACCAGAAAAACTCAAAAAGTCAAGCCACTAAAATTCTTGTTGAATTAGGTAGGATACAACTCTAAAAGACTGGAGAAAAAACTGAAAGTCTAGACAAATTTTGCACTTGGACCGCTTCACAGGTGTCCACATTTTCATTTCACTTTATAATAGGTTATAAAGTCAAAACTTGCTGAAGCAAAACACATGGGGGTGAGTTTCTGTTTTAATATTGTTCCATTTCCTTTCTCTACTTTGCCCTGAGGGCAGGCTTTGGTCACAGAGTGGTGTGGCAATGCCAACAGGTAAAATTCCAATGAGTCCCATATTCCTATCCAGAGAAACCAGAAGTAGACCTTGTAGGCTACACAGAAGTAAACCTGTAGGGTCTACAGGGTCTCTTCCTGTAGGGGAGAGAATCAGAAAAGAGGATCCCTTAAATCTGTGCATGAACCTGCAAAAATTACAGTATAATCACTGAGCTACATATGTGCAGAAAAGACTCAAAGCAATATAGCAAAGTCTATTAGTTTCTATTGCTGCTATAACAAATTAACCTCAAACTTGGTGGCTTAAAACACAAGTCTCTAAAGATTCTAGAGGTCAGAAGTCTAAAACGGGTCTCACTGGGCTAAAATCAAGATAGCAACAGTGCTGTATTCCTTCTGGAAGCTCTGGAGAGAATCCATTTCTGTCTGTTTTTCAGCTTCTAGAAACTGCTTACATTCCTTAGCTTGGGCCCCCTCCCATCATCAAAGCCACAACTGCAGGTTGAGTCTTTCTCACACTTTGCCTCTCTGATATTGACTCTTCTGCCTCACTTTCTCACTTTTAAAAACTTTATGACTACACTGGGCCCAACTACATAACCCAGGATTTATTTTAAGGTCAGCTGATTAACAACCTCAACTCTAACTGCAACCTAACTGCTCTTCATTATGTAACCTAAAATATTACCAAGGCTCCAGGGATTAGGAAATGAATATATTTGGAAACCATTATTCTGTCTACCATACAAAGGCTAGGAGAACTAAACTGATACTGGAGCCACTGGCCACAGATGGTGAAACAGAACTAAGGTCTGAACCCGAGCAGGGTGACTGCCAGCTAGAACAAAAATACCAACATTCTTCAGAGAATAAAAGAGTCTACACAATATACCACCCATAATGTTCAGGATGCAAGCCACAACTACTTGAAATACAAAGGACCAAGAAAATGTGAACAATTCTCAATGGAAAAGGCAATCACCAGATGATGGAAAAATCGAATACTTTAAAGCTGTTATTATAATTATGCTCCACGAGGTAAAGAACATAGTGAAATAAACAAGAAGGTAAAAATTCTCAGCAGAGAAATAGAAACTACAAAAAGTACCAAAATAAAATTTTAAAACAGACAACAAAAATTCTTAAAAGAAAAATTCACTGAATGGCCTGAAGAGCAGAATGGTGATGACAAAGAACAAAAAGTCAATGAACTTAAAGACTAACAGAAATGATTCAGTTTGAAGAACACAGAGAAAAGAAAGATTGAGGAAAAAATAAACAGTGCCTCAGGGACGTGTAGGGCAATATAAAAAGGACTAAAACATATGCAGTTGGAGTCCCAGAATGACTGGAGAAAAGTATTGGGGCAGAAAAATTATCCGAAGAAACAATCATCCCCAAACTTTACAAATATGGTAAAAGACATCAATGTACCAATTCAAGAAGGAATAAACTCAAAGAAAACCAAACCAAAACACAAGATGCTGCAAACCAAAAGTAAAGAAATACTCAAAATCAGCTAGGAAAAAAACTCAACATATTACATACAGGGTAACAGTTCACATTACCATGGATTACTTTGAGATGGAGTCTCACGCTGTCCCCCAGGCTGGAGTGAAGTGGCATACTTTCTGCTCACTGCAACCTCCGCCTCCAGGGCTCAAGCGATTCTCCTGCCTCATTCTCTGGAGTTGGTGCTACTACACACGTGTGCCACCATGCCTGGCTAATATTTTGTATTTTTGGTAGAGACAGGGTTTCACCATGTTGGCCAGGCTGGTACCATGTATTTCTTAATTTAAAAAAACTCTGGAAACTAGAAAATGATAGAGCAACATCTTTAGTGTTTTTATATAGAGGGAACTATTAGATATGTTTGTGTAATATATATATGTATATATCTTTGTGTAAGCATGTATCCAGAATATTTGAAGTATTCTTACCACTCACTAAGACGACAAATAATCCAACGTAAAGGAATGGGCAAAAGATTTGAACAGCCATTTCACAAAAGGTGAACTAATGTTCAAAAAATCCATTTCTCCTTCCCCCTACACAAAGATAACAAACATCAGTAGTCATTAGGGAAATGCAAATGAAAACCCAAGGTAACCACATCTACTGGATTAGCTAAAATTAAAAAGATTATTATACTAAATTAATCAGCACTCGCATATACCACTGGTGGAAATGGGAAATGGCACAACCAGTTTGAAAGATAGTTTAGCAGTTTCTTAAAAAGTTAAAACTTACAGTACCAGATGACCCAGCCAATCGACTTATAGGAATTTACCCCAGAGAAACAAAACTGAATGTGCATACAAAGAACTTATACTAGAGTGTTCACAGCAGCTTTATGTGTAATAGTCCCAAGCTGAAAACAAATGTCCATCAAATGGTGAATTAGTGAATAAACAAATTATGGCATATCTGTAGAGTGGAATATTATTTACCATTTTTTTTTCTTTTTCTTTTTTTTTTTCTTTCTTTTTCTTTTTTGAGACAAAGTCTCACAATGTTGCCTAGCCAGGCTGGAGTGCAGTGGCACAATCTCAGCTCACTGCAACCTCTGCCTCCTGGGTTCAAGTGATTCTCCTGCCTTAGCCTCCCAAATAGCTGGGACTACAGCTGTGCATCACCACACCCAGCTAATTTTTGTACTTTTAGTAGAGATAGGCTATTGCCATGTTGGCCAGGGCTATCGCCATGTTGGCCAGGCTGCTCTCGAACAACTGACCTCAAGTGATCTGCCCACCTTGGCCTCCCAAAGTGCTGGCATTACAGGCGTGAGCTGCCATGTCCAGCCCTATTTACCAATTTTTAAAAGAGAAACTAGTATGCTGAGTCAAAGAAGTCAGGCCAAAAAAGAGCACTGTATGATTCCATTTACATGAAATTATATAAAATCTATATAATTCAATTTATACACAATTCTAGAAAATGTATACTTACCTATAATACCAGAAAGCATATCAGTGGTTGCCAAAATATGGGCATGAAAAGAGGAATAGAAGGGTTATTTTTTGTTTTGCTTTAAGTTTCAAAAATATAATTGCAAGAATGAGGAATATGCAACACTTCAGCACTCTGATTTTAATTATACAAAGGTCAATTTGAGCAGTTTATTCATTTGAACAATTATTGCACATTCTCATATGCCAGATTCCAGATCTTTACTCCACAAATTCTGTCCACTCACACAAAGGAATCATACAAGGTCTTCTGTATAAAAGCATTTCTGACACTTAACCATAAACACCAGCAGAGTGAAGGGCTAAATTTCTGTAATGTCAATAACTATTTCAAGGTATTTTGAATGAATGAGTTAGAATGGGTAGGTATATCATCTACTTTCATATTAATAGAATTCTAGCTCAGGCAAGCTGACCTTATAATTACATTTCAGGATGTACATGTTTATATCTGATCACAGATTACCATATGTCTTATTTTAGAAGGAAAGAAAAGGAAGACAGTTTTAGGGTTGTTATTGATAACTTAAACTTGAAACTTTATAGTCTCAATTATCTCTATTTTAGCATGCCATAACCCAATACTAATGTCTACAGAGAACCTTGAGACCACTGACAATGCTGCTGTGGACAGATTAATACAGAATATACACTAGCGACAATTTCATCTATTCTGCAATATACCTAGTAATCAAAGGCTTGGTGAGCATTCCTTAACCTCAAGGATAAAAGCAAGCATAAACTGACGAACACCGGTTAGAACCTGCTATGGGTTCAGAATCCGAAATAACCTTTTCATTATGCCACACAAACATTTCTTATATTAACCTCTATCAACACATCTGGAGTAAAAAACAAAACTTGAATTAGTTTACATAAACTAAGACATAGATTGGTTTGCTTCTTAGAAATTAATATTTTAATTGAAAAAGAAAATACCAAGATACAAATGGACAAGAGAAAACTTTCAGATGAAAAGCCAAGATAACACATGAAAATCCTAGAAATGAGAGAACCACACATTTTTATATACAGCAACATATTATTTGGCCACATATTATGTTTCATATAAGGGAAGCCAACCTGCAAGAAGTGAATGTCCTTTTGTATGTCATTGTATTCTATGGGACAAACAGGACTTTTAATGGCCTCAGGGATGTCTGGGTTTGTGAGAAATGTGGCTGGGGCAAGGAGGGTGGAGGTAGCAATTAATAGTGGAAAAAAGAATTAGTAACTCAGTTTTAAGCAACTCTTAGGTGCTAAATCAAACTCCTCTATTAAATTTGCTCTAAGAAAAGGACACGATAAAAGATCTCCAACCATTTTGTGATTACATCTATCTGTCTACACCTTACTTTCACACTAACAATATGCTAATCAGGAATGCGAGGGTCAAGCCGTCTTTCCTAAAACCAAGCTCTTTCCTAAAACCTGGTATGTGTGAACACCTAGATGAAAATCAGTGTGTAGCTTACCGGAAGTACCTTCCTTTCCCCACTGCCAGCCAAATGGAAATTACATTATAGCAAGCTAATTACAGATTAACCATCTGTTCCAGGTATAGTCAAACCCCACAGGCTGGTCCCAGGCTGACCTGGTTAGGCCTGGGGCAAAGCTTGAGAAAGCAGATCAACCCTAGTCATTCATGGCCCCAGAAAGTCCAGAAAAAGAGGACTGATTCTAGACCTCTTAAAGGTCTAGATCATTCTATGGCAGGGCAGGTATGAAACAAAGAGTTCTGTATCATCTGGGATTCCTGGGTCCAAGAAAAGCAGGAGAAAAAAAAAGCAAATGAACTTAGACAAGTAGGCCTTTAATTCATTAAAACTAAGATTAGTCGGCCAGGCGCGGTGGCTCACACCTGTAATCTCAGCACTTTGGGAGGCCGAGGCGGGTGGGTCACGAGGTCAAGAGATGGAGACCATCCTGGCTAACACGGTGAAACCCCATCTCTACTAAAAAAAAAAAAAAATGCAAACAATTAGCTGGGTATGGTAGCAGGCGCCTGTAGTCCCAGCAACTTGGGAGGCTAAGGCAGGAGAATGCTGTGAACTCGGGAGGTGGAGCTTGCAGTGAGCCAAGATTGCGCCACTGCACTCCAGCCTGGGTGGCAGAGCAAGACTCCACCTCAAAAAAAAAAAAAAAAAAACCACAAAACACTAAGATTAGTCTAATAAATCATGAAAGGGCTGAGAAATTAAATGATGTATCTCCATTATGTTTTTGTTGAGGGGCTGGGGTGTTGAGAAAGGGGCAGCTTGTTGAAAACACTTTGGATATAAACAAAAAATATAGGGATAAAAATCAATGGTTTTTAAAGGCAATAGTTTAAGAAAAATCTGTCTCTCTCTACTTTAGAATCATCTAGGGCTGAAATAAATGACGGCAGAATCCGCACATAATCAAGCCATCTGATAATGTGGCCTGGCACATTTGCCTGGCCAGAACATTCCCCTCCTGTGACCTAGATCTATCTTAAGAAACTTGCTGCCCAATTCCAACAGCTCCACTTTCTACCTTCTGTGGACTCCTAAACTATTCCTCTCCAGCTCCTGAAAAAGGCAAGATTAATGTTCTCAAGATGTGATATAGGTACACCTAGAAATCCCTGATACCCTTGCAGGAGGCCTTCAGAGTCAAAACTATTTTCATAAAAATATGTTATTTGCCATTTTCACTCCACTTCTCTCATGAGTGTACAGTAGAGTTTTCCACAGGCTACATGACTTGTGCTATTACAACTGACTGAATGCAGAAGCAAATCTGAAAATCCAGTTGTATATTCCTATTAAGCTAAACACCAAAAAGATTTGCAAAAATGAAAAATAATGCATCTCATTAATCCTTTTGTTTTGAAAAATAATAGTTCTCTTTTATTAAAAATTTTATTTAATATGTAAAAGGTTTTCATTGTTATTAAATAAATTAATTTTTTAAAACGTTAATTTTTAAATATCTAGAGAAATAACTCACAAACAAAAGCTCTTAGGGGTCCTCGATAAAAAAATTTTTAAGAGTGTAAAAGAGATTCTAAAACCAAAATGTTTCAGAAGCATAACTCTGCCTTCAAAGATAAACTACTCCCAAACTCTCCAGACATCTTGATCCAAACATGAAAGTTTAGTATACTGTCTGAAAAAGCATATAGAGTAAATACACAAAGTAATTAAATACAGAAGGTCTGGATTGCTTCAGTGCAGGACAAAAATGGGACAAGGGGTTTTGTATCATCCTAAATTACTGTGTCCAAGAAAAAAAAAATTGAACTTAACTATATATGCTTCTTCTAACATCCTCAGGCAAGAATGTAAACTCCAATAACTTATTCCTGTGGAAAAATAATTTTCTATACCCTGAGGTTTACAGAAAGAAACTGTCTAAAGTTAAGACTCCTATGATACAGAGTTATATCCCCCACCCCACCCCCAACACCCTGCAAATTCATGTATTAAAGCACTAACCCCCGGCCGGGTGCCAGGTGCCATGACTCACACTTATAATCCCAGCACTTTGGGAGGCCGAGGTGGGCGGATCACGAGGTCAAGAGATAGAGACCATACTGGCTAACACGGTGAAACCCCCGTCTCTACTAAAAATACAAAAAAAAATTAGCCAGGCATGGTGGTGGGCGCCTGTGGTCCCAGCTACTTGGGAGGCTGAGTCAGGAAAATGGCGTGAACCCGGGGGGCGGAGCTTGCAGTGAGCCACTGCACTCCAGGCTGGGCAACAGAGCAAGACACTGTCAAACAAAAAACAAAACAAAACAAAACAAAAAAAAGCACTAACCCCCAATGTGATTACATTTGAAGAGAGAGCTTTTAAGAAGGTAATTAAGGTTAAATTCCGTCATAAGGGTAGGGCCCTAATCCAATAGTATTGGTGTCCTTGGAAAAAGAGAAAGAAACAGCAAAGCTTGCTCTCTCCACATCTGCAGAGAACAAAGACCATGTGAGGACACAGCAAGAAGGTAGCATTCTGCAAGTGAGAAAGAGCCCTCACCAGAAACTAACCATGGTGGTCCCTTGATCTTGGGCTAGTAGCCTCCAGAACTGTAAATAAATAAATATCTGTTGTTGAAGTCACCCAGTCTGTATTACTTCATTCTAACAGCCAGAGCAGACTATTACACTTCCTATACTCTGTTCCCATATAATTACTCTATAAATATACTAAGGAGTAGGGAGAAATGGAGATTTTCTTAAGGGGGAAGGAAGTACTGAATCGACGTATTCATAGTACCACACACCATAATTTAAGTTGTATGGTCATTAATGAGCTATTTAGGTTTGTTTTCCTCAAAATGTCATTTGATTTTTAACCTTTGATTAACATCAGTACAGAAACATCTACTTTTTTCCCTCCTGGATAGTGTCAGGTCTAAAATTCATGCTTTCATACCTCAACTGATACTGCAACTAATTCATAACACTAGTTATTAATATTTTGTTATGTCAACTAATAGAGAGTCGTGCCTTTCAGTGGCTTTGCCCATCTGACAACCATGACATAGCTTAACCTTTACTCTTCCCATAAGGCTACATGAAAGCTTATGTCTGACCCATTCATTGCCTTCTCACCAACTCTATGGTATATTAGGAAATTCCTTTTTAAAAGTTGAATTTAATTGGCTAGGGAATTGTTTTCGTGGCTCTCTAATGAAGGGCAAAGTGCCCCAATATAGGTCAGTCAGAAGTCCTTGCAGCACTGTAGGAAGAGAAATTGATTTAATTGCACCACTTACGTCTCACTTAGGTCTCAAACGCACAGCAGCTCTCTAGCTATGAAATAAGAAGATGAAAGGAGAAAGGAGGGAAATGTTGGGTCACTCTTTAATGTTGATTTTGAAAATGCTCAGAGTAAGAGACTCCCTCCCTCCACATCATCTTCCTTTCCCTCTAACACTGAGAGAGTTTCCTATTTAGCACTGTCTTCTCTGTACAAAGCATAGGGTTTGAAATACTGCAAGTACTCAATAAATTCATTTCAGTGGAAAGGGAAGCTGAATGAAAACTAATAAGAATGTTCCAAAAAATGATTTGGAATTACTCTATTTGCTATGGTAAAGTTTATAGAAAAAGGAAAGGTGAAGGGGAGGATGGAGAAGGAAAGGAGGGGGGAGGGAAGGAGGACAGAAAGACAGACAGACTGACCTCTAATTTAAGAGTCCAAGCAAAACTGTTAAGTCTTTCTTTGGAGTTGTTTGAAGTAGTATTACTTTCAGATAACATTTATTAAGCATCTAATATGTGTGCAACAAAACACTATGTTAGATGCCAACCATCATAGCAAATATAAAAGAACTGTGTTTTTGTCTGCTATATGTAATTAATGTTTTTCAGATGAACAAATAGAACCTATTTGTATTAATAATGAGGTGCTGCATATTGCATTTTCTTGCAGGTACCATGAAAGCAGACCTGGGCCAGAATTAACTTGGATGTAGGAATGTACAGTTCCTCTGCTCTTTAGGCTAGTGGCTTCCCAACCTTTTTGGCACCAGGGACTGGTTTTGTGGAAGATAATTTTTCCACAGATGGGGCATGGGGGAGAGCGACGGAGGCAAGAGCATGAAGGGATGATGGTTTTGGGATGAAACTGTAACACCTCAGATCATCAGGCATTAGATTCTCATAAGGAGCATGCAACCTAGATCCCTCCCAAGTGCAGTTCACAATAGGGTTCGTGCTCCTATGGGAATCTAATGCCACCCTGATCTGACAGGAGAGGTGCTCAGGCAGTAACGCTCGCTTGCCCACTGCTCACCTCCTGCTGTGTAGCCCAGTTCCTAGCACTGGTCCTTGACATGGAAGTTGGGGACCCCTGCTTTAGGCAACACTTCCATGAAAGTGATGCAAATTCATAATTGTTAATAAATATGAAATGGAATGAATCCTCCTATAATCGCCTCAAGCCCTTAGTAAAGAATTAGGATCCAAGAAATACCATTAGTTCCCAGCTTTTCAAAATCTCACTATGGCTGGAATATGCCCAAACCACCATGTATCTTAGACCAATGCTAATTCCAAAAAAGTTTTAACTTTTGAATGTAAATTTTAGGTTTTTAACTAAAGATATTAAGAGATTCTGGTAATATCCTTAAGAATCAGAGAGCTAGTAAATAAAGAGCCAGGATTTGAATGTGGCTGTCTGAACTTTTCACTTCACTATTGCACTACATTATACAGTAGTCAACAAAATAAGATAGATTTATAGATAGATCTCCAAAATGGGGGGGGAAAAGAGTACAAAACCAAATTATCTGCAGTAAAAGGCGTGGGACTGGACCTATAATTCTCAAAGTCTGATGGTTTCTGGAGAGTATGCTAGTTTGTATGTTCATATCAATAATCTTTTCAAGAAATAATTCCACAAGAATGTAAGCTCCTCAAAATCAGGGACCATGCTAAATTAACGTTTGTAAGTTTAAGAACAAAGCTTAGAACAAGGTAGCATACAATAAAGGAATATTTTAATGGATTTAATGTATTTATTTGGGAGGGCATCTTTTTGAAAATAGAATAGATTTTTAAAAAGATACATGGGCATAAGTCAAAAGCAAAACAAATAAAAATACTTTTTAACTGAAGCAGTTTAAAACAGTATGCAAGAAGAAGCTGGGCTGGGCGTGGTGGCTCACGCCTGTAATCCTCCCAACACTTTGGGAGGCCAAGAAGGGAGGATCACCTGAGGTCAGGAGTTTGAGACCAGCCAGGCCAACAGGGTGAAATCCCATCTCCACTAAAAATACAAAAATAAGCCAGGCATGGTGGTGTACACCTGTAATCCAAGCTACTTGGAAGGCTGAGGCAGGCGAATCACTGGAACCTGGGAGGCAGAGGTTGCAGTGAACCGAGATCGTGCCACTGCACTCCAGCCTGGGAGACAGAGCAAGACCCCGTCTCAAAAAAAAAAAAAAAAAAGAGGAATCTGTATTAAAATGTTTACACTGTGCTCTTCCTGGATCCCCACGACCCCTTCCCCAATAAAAGAAGAATGAAGCATGGTGACCTGAAAAATGATTTATGCTTTGCTGTTTTCTGCCTAGGTGATAAAAATAAGAGATGAAGAAGAAATTACTAACATAATGTAAAAAGGAAAAAATTCAAAAAGAGAAAAATGGGAAAATAAGAAAAATTAAGTAGATTTGAATCCCATTATTCTCTGGTTTCAATAAAATAGAATTAAACCCAAATCACTCATCTCCCAAGATTTTTTTTGTACATTATATTCTCTCTATATGTAATACTTCTGTATTTAGTTTTCTGGTTGCTATCTGCAGTGGAATATACAACTAAGATAAAATATTTATAATAATGTACAAAGTTCTAATAATAACCATGGAGTTCTACTGAACAATTAGGCATTCAAAAACGTTGTCAGTGCCACAGAGAGACAAACACGTTGTCGATTCTACAGAGGAAGTCCTGTAGTAAAAAATCTGTCTAAAGGACATCTCAAAAGCATCAAAATACCAAATACAACACAATATTCCATGAACTAAAAAACAGACAAATAGCACGGGAATAAATACTGAGAGCATTTGGTTGCTTTATCAATTTACAACTGACTGAGGGCCAGTTTGCTTGTCATTAACCAACTTAAAAAAATTAGTTATGGATTAGTCAAAAGGCTGGGATTGTAACTACATTAATCATATGACCATGCTTAAAATTCATATAAAGATATGCTCTTTTAGTCACTTAAAAGACAGCCAATAACCCTGTTGAGGGAAAAATCAAATTATTTTAGCTCCAATTTTCAATTTTCTTTTCCTACATAAAATTATTTACATTTATATTTATACAAACTTGTCCCCCTAGTCAAATTAACAAAAAATCTTTACCTGCCGAAGTATTTCTTAAATCTTTCCTCACAATATAGGTGCCTGTCTTTAACAATGCTTAGGGCCCCTGTTAGATTTAGCAATCTAAAGTAATTTACATTGTCAGTGGTGCCTAAATATGTATGCTCATTAATCTCTCAAGCAAATCTGTATAGCTGCAAATACCTTTATAAGATCTAAATATAAAAACTCTACTTTTAAATTCCATCAACTGGATTTACTATAGTCTTAAAAGAACATCTTAACCTATAATTCCTTATTTAAAATGAAAAATTACATTAGATATAATGAGTATCTGTGAGTTATTTAACAGAGAATGCATATCAGTAAATGGGATCTGCAAGGGAAATTTATAAGAATTCTTCAATGTATACAGAAAACTTGTGAGTTAAAAAAAAATACTCTCAGTTGGTGAATACATTTATTTGCCAGATCTCAGAAGCATCTGAACAAAAAATTACTTTGCAGATAATTTTTTGTAATATTTTTCCATGTGACTTATTGGATTGATAAAACACCAGGTATATGACAGTCTTCAGTCTTTATAGTAACAACTTTGTCATCAATTTACAACTGACTGAGGGCCAGTTTGCTTGTCATTAACCAACTTAAAAAAATTAGTTATGGATTAGTCAAAAGGCTGGGATTGTAACTACATTTTTTCTACCAATAGTCATTGTCATTCGATAATGTACCAAGAAAAGATTCTATGCATAAATTCGTCTTAATCTCAAGTGTATTTATTGAATTGGTAATTAATTAAAACAGAACTATGTACCCAACTGCAATGAATAACTGGACTTGAACAAAGCTAGCCACACTTTAGTGAACATGTGCTTATTTCCATCTAATTCAACATGCTCTATTATCTAATCCCCAAGTCAGACTAGACCCTCTTTTCTATATTCAATTATTTTTCTGTGCACTTCCTACAACTGGAAAGTTACCAAGCCTCTCAGTATACTGTACTGATGCAGATGGAAGTGAGGCTGTTGCTTTAAAAAGCAATGCATTTCTTATTCCCACTAATGCCCAATACTCTATTGTTCAGTTTGAGTTATCTTCATAATGTAGCTACCCAATCTAGACCCTAAGGCACTGAGCCTCCAGTTTAAAAATCAGAGAAACCACTAATAAGAGGGGGCCAGCCCAAACTCCTGCAGGTGATCTTGATAAATCTGGATACACTAGTTCTTCTCACCAAGACTAAAATGTCATGGCAGCCTCCCTTATTTAATCATTGAGGCCCTTCCAACAATTATAGGACAAGCAGATGCCACACATGTATTACATTCTTTCTGTCTTCAAATCACATTACCAATACTAACTTAAAAAGATATTTTAAACATCTTCTTTTGATTGAGCTCTCCTCAAGATTGAGTTCTCCTCAATCATTCCCACTAAATTCTATATATTTTTCCTCTAAAGAGGATCTTGGAATGATTTTGTAAACCAAAAATAAAATTATAGGCCCCTAAACTGACTGAATGGACCCCTCTGAATGGCCAAGGGCATTCCAAAGTAAACATGAAAAACTAGTTCAGGCTATGTGGGAAGGGGGGGGTCAGACACACCTCATCATACTCTCCTCCCTTTGGAATTCTGGCACAACTGACCAGCATTAATATCAAAACAGAGATCTGATAAAACAGACTCTTTGTTGCAATAAAATACCAAATTCTAAACTGACTCTAGTATAATATCACACAACATACAGCAGGCTCTGAAAGAAATAAAAGTATTTTACCCCAAAATATATTTCTTAGACCTATTTTGAAATGGCCCTGCAAAGCTGTCTCTTGTATGGAACATTCTATAGAAAAAGACCTTTCTGATCTCTTTCTTTTTTTGAGATAAGGTCTCACTCTCTTGCCCAGGCTGCAGTGCAGTGGCATGATCATAGCTCACTTCCCCTTTCCCCAGGCTCAAGTGATCCTTCCACCTCAGCCTCTCAAGCAGCTGGGACCACAGGTGCATACCATCACACCTGGCTAATTTTTTTTTTTTTTTAACTTTTAATTTTTTTGTAGAGATGGGCTTTCACTATGTTGCCCAGGCTGGTCTTGAACTCCCGGCCTCAAGCAATCTTCCGGCCTTGGCCTCTCAAAGTGCTAGGATTACCGGTGTGAGCCACTGCACCGCCCCAGGTCTTTTTCCGATCCAGAAGAGATTTAATTAAGAGTCTGGCACTTTTTAGGTTCTGATAAGAGATAATAACCATCTATTCTCTTAAATCCTGCTACCTAGCGGGTTCATCTCATAATAAGAACCTTGGTGTCCACAACCCCTTACCTTATTTTAACCCAGACACTCCTTTCTATGGATTCCAGGTATTTAAATAATAACTTAATTGTTTCGACCAATTGCCGATCAGAAAATCTTTGAATCCACCTATGAACTGGAATAGAAGTCCCCACTTTGAGTTATCTTACCTTTCCAGACTGAACCAATGTATACTTTACATGTATTGATTGCTGTCTGCCTATAAATTCTGTCTCCCTAAAATGTATAAAATCAAGTTGTAACCCAACCATGTTGGGCACATATTGTCAGGACTTCTTGAGACTGTGCTTCGGGCCTTGGTCACACATTATTTGTCTCAGAATAAGCCTCTTTAAAGATTTTACAGTTTGACTCTTTGCATTAACAATGTAATAATGTTTCACTGATGAATATACTAACAACTGTTTTAAATTTGACAAAATAAGTTTCAGCTGTGAGAAATACTATGGCTTAAGCCTCCTTCGCTACCAGAAATTTCCTCTATGGCACTGAATGACACCTGAGGCAGTTGTCTGGGAAATGCTCCCACATAGCGCTGGTCATCACTTGCTGCAAGAGGAAAGGAGCACATCCAACCCATAGAGGCACCCTTTTCTTACTGCACTCCTCATTCTTCTATTCCCTCAGTTGAAGCCTTCCCCAGCAGAAACACCAGGAAGCCTTCTTTTACTTCCTTCACCCCAGATAATTGGCTGGAGGAGACTCTGAGCCCCACAATCTAGAGAAATTCAGACAACTGATTCAAGTTCTGTTTCACTGACTACATTTTTGAAATATGTGGAATGCCCAGGAGTACCTTCATTAAGCAATATGTACTAGAAGAAAAAGAATTTCAAAAAATCTCCTGTAATTGAACTTGATCCTCCATTGTTTTTTGAAACTCCCTTGGAAGCTTGAATTTTCTTTATCTGGCAAATGACCTGGTTTCATCCTTTACATGTTAAGGATGGAATTTTTAAAAAATTAATTGGTTCATTGTTATATCATAAGCACCAGTAGAAGAGTGAAGCAAAGCCAGGCTATAAAGAATAGTAGACTGGCCACAGGGCCGCACTGGCTCACACCTATAGTCCCAGTACTTGGGGAGGTCAAGACAGGCGGATCGCTGGAGCCCAGGAGTTCGAGACCAGCCTGGCCAACATGGCGAAATTCCATCTCTACAAAAAATACAAAAATTAGCCAGGCATGGTGGTGTGCACCTGTGGTCCCAGTTACTCAGGAGGCTGAGGCAGGAGAGTCGCTTGAGCCTGAGAAGTCAAGACTGCAGTGCTGTGACCGTGCCAAGGGTCAGCCAAGCAAGACCCTGTCCCCGTCCTTCCCCAAAAAAAGAATAAATGACTGCTACCATGGTAGTCCCAAAAGGTAGATAGCTCTCTATAGTTTTTCTTTCTTTTTCTTTAAACAACTGCTAATCATTTATTAAAATAGTTGACTTAAGCATCTGCAATGGTGACTTCAACCTCAACTCCTGGCTCAATAATGATGGAAGTAATCTGCTTAACAATCTCAGAAAGACTGGGCAAGTCAATGAGTCACTCGTGTATTCTCATCTGGAAATAATATCATGTCTCCGAACCTTCATAAGAAGTTTTTCTTGTAATGATTCTCAAAGTCTTGGTAGGCATTCAAACTGGTCCTATAACTTTGAGATTCTTTTCCTTGGCTCCACCGATCAAGTCAGCACACACCTTGTCCAAGGATTTTATGTTGCTGCTCGTTAGAGTGATTCTTTTCTTGTTTGTAGAGTAATTCTTTTTTTGTTTGTTTGTTTGAGATGGAGTCTCGCTCTATCACCAGGCAAGAGTGCAGTGGCATGATCTCGGCTCACTGCAACCTCCGCCTCCTGGGTCCAAGTGATTCTTGTGCCTCAGCCTCCCGAGTAGCTAGGATTACAGGCACGTGCCAACATACCCAGCTAATTTTTGTATTTTTAAAAGAGACGGGATTTTACCATGTTGGCCAGGCTGGCCTCAAACTCCTGACCTCAGGTGATGCGCCTGCCTCAGCCTCCCAAAGTGCTGGGAGTACAGGTGCGAGTCATCACGCCGGGCTCGGTGATTCTAATCAGAGTGATTCTAATTTGGTGAATTGCCACCTCTGGCTTCATGGGCATTTTTCTGTATCTCCTGACCAACCTGTTTTTTGGTGAGAGCGAGCGGTGGTGAGTCAAGAGCAAGAGCAGGCTTACCACAGCTCCACACCATGTGGTTTATCAAAGAGCTATATTTTTTTCTTTAAATCTAAAACATTCAGGAAAGTGAACAATCCCAACTTACAAGTGACTGAATTTTCTGACTATAAAAGAGAAAAGAGCGTATGCTTAAATTTCTGGCAAATGTTTTCTATCTCTTGCCAAGGCTCCCAAATGCCAATCTTAACTCATTCTTCCCCTGAGCCCTCAATTCCATTAATCCAACCAGACCCACCTACCTGTCCCCTTCGAACCTAGACTCTGTCTTCAACCTCAAAAAACAGTGTCCAGATCTCCAATTGAAGCTCATTTCTGAACCAAAGACTTGCAAGGATCAAGGCATGACCATTTTTAAAATCTCTGCCTATCAGCTTCTTCCTTTACCCCCAATCTCCACATTTCTTTCATCTTCATCATTGATTCTCCTCTTCCAATTTTCCCTAAACATCTTCGTAAAATGCAAAGTCCTTCAGGTGCTGCTAGGACAATCACAGATGGATTACAACAATGGATGAGGTTACAAGGGAATCCTGTCCACACTTCCATGGACACAGAGAACTTTTGATGTTCCATTTACTGTCCAGAAACACCAAGGCAATGAGCAACCCTCTCTACAATGGCCAGATGTAGATCTAGGTCAAGATCTAGATATAAAAAAAACTGTACCACCACAAGGGCTCCAAAATGTCCCTCCATTCTCAATCCTGGTTTCTTGCAAACTTTCAGAAAAGTTGCTGAAATTTATCTAGGGATTCAAACTAAGAAAGGAAGAAAGAAAGAAAGAAAGAGAGAAAGAGAGAAAGAAAAGAAAGAAAGAAAGAGAAGACTGTGTCTTTCTGGTTGCTCCAATTATATTATGGAAAGGCCTACAGTAGGGGGGCCCAACCCCAAGGCCACAAACCAGTACCAGTCTGCGGCCTGTTAGGAACCAGGCCACAGCAGGAGTGAGCAGGAGTGAAGTTTCATCTCTATTTACAGTCACTCCCCATCATTAGCATTACCACCTGAGCTCCACCTCCTGTCAGATCAGTAGCGGCATTAGATTCTCATAGGAGCACGAACCCTGTTGTGAACTGTGCATGTGAGGGATCTAGGTTGTGTGCTCCTTATGAGAATCTAATGCCTGATGATCTGTCACTGTCTCCCACCACCCCCAGATGGGACTGTGTAGTTGCAGGAAAACAAGCTCAGGGCTCCCACTGATTCTACATTATGGTGAGTTGTATAATTACTTCACTGTCTATTACAATGCAATAATAATAGAAATAAAGTGCACAATAGTCATCGCAAAACCTTCTCCCCTTTAGAATATATCACAAACTAGAAAGTATACATCTCCTGGACCCTGGTCCATGGAAAAACTGTCTTCCATGAAACTGGTCCCTGGTCCCGAAAAGTTTGGGAACTACTGCCCTACAGTTTTCAAGACATGAGGTGACTAATTGACAAAACATAGTTGCACTGACCTCACCTCAACTGCCAAGAACCACAGGCCTCATCTAGGTCCATCCTAACATCTGGGGTAATCTTGGCTGAACTCTTCCAAATCTCAATTTCCTAATGTTTTCATAGAGAGGATTAACACTGCTGTTTCCTAATAGGAGTATTACACTAAATTAGTAGACATGCAAACTTATGGAAACAGTTATGAACAGATTTCTGTACATTTATTTCATAATTAGAATACTGTCTTAGACAAAACTTTATTGCTTTTTTATTTCTTCTTTGTTTGCATATTTTCATATTAGCATGACAACAAAACTAGGTTCTTCTATTTCTCTTATTTAGGTAAGCATCATCTGATGACAAGGTTGTGGGTTTTTTTTTAAATGTAACTGTGCCTAGCAGAAAATCTACTTGTAAGTGGGCATTCAAAAGATGGCTGTATGACTGAATTACTGAGCAGAAAATTATCCCTTACTTATTTTCTATATAATTTCCTTATAACCAATCTCTCTGGTTATATATCTTTCAGGTTGAGTTATCAAGGATAACCTATAGATAAATGATAATCACTGGTTATAAGAGTTTCTAAAATATGCTGTTTTTATGCATGTATCAAGACACTTTTTGGAAACTGGTAAATAATAGCAAAGAACTTTTCTACCACTGGTTCCCAGTTAAAAACTGGGCTGTTTCAGCTCGGCGTGGTGGCTCACGCCTGTAATCCCAGCACTTTGGGAGGCCGAGGTGGGCAGATCATGAGGTCAAGAGATCAAGACCATCCTGGCCAACATGGTGAAACCCCATCTCTACTAAAAACACAAAAATTAGCTGGGCATGGTGGCGGATGCCTGTAGTCCCAGCTACTCGGGATGCTGAGGCATGAGAACTGCTTGAAACTGGGAGGCGGAGGTTGCAGTGAGCCGAGATTGTGCCACTACATTCCAGCCTGGTGACAGAACGACACTCAGTTTCAAAAACAAACTGGGCTGTTTCTAGCTATAGCTTTAACCATAGATCGTCAGAGAAGCTAACACTTGATTCCTAATAGTCTTACTTCCCCCAAATAAAATAAAAAACTTAAGACAGAAAGATAAAAACAGGATTTAACTTATATTCCATCACACAGAGAAACCAGGAGCTCCTATTTCTTAAGGGTTTTCTTTCAATGTGGAAATTTTTCATAGAGCAAAAGAAAAATAAAAACAAAATGTGGTATGCTCACATTTTTGAGAAGTGATGCTAAAAAGTTTTTTTAAAAAGACACGCATATCTATAGAACAATTGTTATGCGTAAAATTAAAAGATGGAATCACAATTTTACACTGTGTTACAACCCACAAATATCTCATTTGTTGCCCAGACTTCCCATTTCTGAAGTTGAAAAATACTTTCAATTGGATACCAATCTGAAAATGAAAACAAAAATAATTTTTTAAGTCTGTTAAATCCTCCTTGTTTGGTTATGCGCCACACTGTGGTAACAAAAGTGATTCATAGGACCTACATTCATATGAAAAAAAAAACAAACTAAATTATGTTTTCATTCTGGGACCTCAAAATACCAAAATACCAACCTTTAGATGTACTTTAGAATATATCACAAACTAGAAAGTATATATACTTTCGGCTGGGCACGGTGGCTCATGCCTGTAATCCCAGTACTTTGGGAGGCTAAGGTGAGCTGATCACTTGAGGTCAGGAGTTCAAGACCAGCCTGGCCAACATGGTGAAACCCCATTTCTACCAGAAATACAAAAATTAGCTGGACATGGTGGCGGGCGCCTGTAATCCCAGCTATTCAGGAGGCTGAGGCAGGAGGATCGCTTGAACCCAGGAGGCAGAGGTTAAAATGAGCTGAGATTGTGCCACTGCACTCCAGCCTGGGCAACAGAGTGAGACTGTGTCTCAAAAGAAAAAAAAAGAAAAAAAGAAAAAGAAAGAAAGTATACATACTTTCTACTATATATTTCATATATAATCAGACCTCCTCAATCAGATTGAGGTGAACCTTAGCATTTGCATTTCTTAAGATGAATTTAAGTTTTTCCAAAATATACCAACCCTGCATGCAAATGAGGACAAAAATCTGGATAAACATCAAAGAATTATTTAATCTAATATCCCTATCAAAAAAAGTAGATAGTTGCCTTCGATTTTTTTTTTTGTAATATACAAATCACTATGACCTAACAGTTTTACCTCCACCTGCCTAACAAGACATAATCATTATTGCCAAAACAATCTTAAGCACTGGTCCAGCACATCTCTCATCATAAAAAAGCCACAAAAGATCCAAACCCAGACCGGATGTCCAGACTTCAGCATAATAGCAATCCCTCCCAAGGACAAAGCCAAAAATAGATCCTGAGCTAAATGGGAATTCCTAGCACTAAGATCCATCCTTATAAGCCCTTTCCAGGGATATGCATTTTAAATGGTTTGCAGAAGTATGTTACCTGAACAGGTTAACATGGCGTATTTATCAAATGAACAAATTATCAACAGGTAGAGAGAGCAGGGCCCAACAAAAATAGGTCGTAACAGTGGCACCTTTGGACAGAAAACAGAGAAACTACAAAAAAACCATACTGGAATAGATGAGTATTGAAGGCTAGAGTGACAAGATATAAACTAAATTCACTTCCTTTACAAATGCATAGATCAGTAGGTGAAACCAGTGACAAGATTTTTAACTAAAAGATATGTGGTCCTAAATTACTGAAACTGTTTTTTGTTAAGCTCACACACCTCTCTACATATATAGGGATACATGAGAAAGTGTAAGTGGGAAAGATTCCATTAAAATAGGATGAATGTGTAACAAAATCCAATACCAGGCTCGATAAACCTTGCAATCATCAATTCTATGGATAATGAAATACTCTGCATCATCACACCCAGACCAATGGGAGCATTATACATGCATTACTTTTTGTACTCAAAAAGATGAAGTATATAACTGTCTACTGTACCATGTCATTTGAAAACACTAGAAAATTCTACAGCAATCCTTCAAAACTTTTCAAATAAATACCCTGTCCATCTTAAACCTGAAAAGCACTTCAAATTGCTAACATTTAATTTCTTGTTGACTGTAGATATTGTCATTTCTGTTTTCCTTGTAAAAGGATGCTAAATAAGGCTCCAAGAAGTGACTGCTACATTAACCAAAATTATGCACTGCCAAGCTGTCTCCAGCATTAACTCTGAAAGATAGGAAAGGATCAGAAATCCAATTTCCTACATGAAAGTTGAAGCATTGCTTCTTTTTCTGTTCTCTTCTGTGGGATTTTTCCATTGTCCTCCCAAATGTGACAGTTTGCAAATACCCACATCTAGAAGCATATTCTATGAGAGAAAAGACGCCAATTTTAAAACTTGAGAAGATACTTTTAATTCTGTAGGCAAAAGTTCAGCAAATCAGCTAGCACTAATCTTGACCAAATGGGTGAGTCAGCCTTGTCACGGAGATTTTTTTTTTAATTTAGACGAAACTTCACATTTAAAAACATGGTAACTCCAAGCATTCTACCAAGAACAAAGAATAAGCATTGGAATAGTCACTTACAAGGACTTAACGACTTGTATTAAACATATTTTATACTAAAGTACTAGATGGTCTCTCTAGTTCCTTTTAGCTCAAACCTTCCTTAATTCTTCCAGTAACTTCACCAGACTATTCTTTAAGTTTTAGTAATTACAAACAGAACCTGAATGAGAAAGAAAATTCAGAATTAAAGTTGTTATCAGTAAGCCTAATTAAACAGTACAGACAGAAAGATGGCAGTAGAATAAAGCATTCTGTATTAGGAGAAGTGAGAATATAATCAGGAGTTCGCAGCCCCATGAATGAAGCACAGCATACAACAAAGTCTGGCTGGGATTTGGGTAACTAACATACCTAAACAGGGATAGACTGTGGCCCCTATTAATGGGATACTCTACTTGAAGTAACCAACCACACTCAGAAAAACATGTCAACCAGAGAGTGAATCCTCTAATTTTAGTGAGTAGTCTCCCTTACTGGCAGTTTTCCTACTTTCTATCTTAAAAGGGAATCCACACACTCAACACCGCAAAATGGTAAGACAGCTCATCTCACCCCTATATTGTGGCTCTGGCACTTCTGGGTCGCACAAAAGCCATCGTTCTAACTAGGGTGGGATTTATGCTCCCCGTTCAGTGAAGGGCTGTCTGTGGCTGTTTGCTGGGTGCAGGCTCCCTACGTTGACTCTCGCTTCCTGTCACACAGTGGTATCACCGTGACGGACCCTTGACATTAACAAGTCTTTGACTGAAAAACTGATGTGATCTGCAGCCAGTGGGGGGAAGCGTGGTGGCCCGGCGGAGTGCCTCGGCAGGGTCAGCAGGGTGGCACTGCGGGAAGGCACCTCTGCGGCCCCGAGCGAGGTGAGCAAGCCTTTCCTGAAGTTTTCCTTCCTTCCACAACATTAACCTGCCAAGACTCCCACCCCCACCCCGCCCTATTAGGAAAAGTCACGCCGGCAGCTTACTGAAGGGCAGGGGGACAGCTCCTGGTGCCCCACAAAAGTTGGGCTCGGCGGCTGCCACAGCTTAAAGCTCCTGCAGGACAGTCGGGCCGACACCGCCCCCTCCGGGGGCAAACCTGAGCTGCCAACTTTCCCACTGCCCACTCCTCTGCGCACAGCAGCCCAAACTTTGCGGTTCGCCCACCGGCCGCATCCCGGGCGAGTGGCGGCGGCGCTGACCTTCACGCCAGCCCCGGGTCCTGCGCTGGCCGCCGCCCGCCCCCCGAACCTCCCTGCCTCCCCCAGATCCCCTCTGCCTGCCTCCCTCAACCCTCGTGGGAAGCCCGCGGTGTGGGGGGAGACGGCAGCAGCCCGACCCCGACTATCACTACTACCCACGACCCTCGGGGCTCCGGAGAGCCTGGGTCCCAGCGCCTCGGCCGCCCACTCACCATTGGTGAAGGGCTCCATTTTCCCCCCTCCGCGGCTCCTCACAGCCCGAGCGGCCGAGCTTCCTACTCCGAAAGCTGAGGCGGCCCAGCAGACTGAGCATGCCCAGCGCGGCCTCCAAGGGCTGCCAGGGAGGTGCCGCGAGGGGCGGCGCCGCTCCGCCGCTCGGTGGCTCCGCCGTTCCGGGTTTTCGTGGCGGCTGCAGAAAGAGCGAGGGAAGCAAGAGGGAAAAGCACAGTCCAACCCCCAGCGGCTCGGCGGAGAGGCGAGGTGGGAGCGGGTGCGCGCTGGGGCCGGGCCTGGGCGGGGCCGGGAAAGCCCCGCCCCTGTCTGAAGGGGACCTGGCTGCGGCGCTCTCACCGGCCGGGAACCGTGTTCAGTCACTCAACAACTGTGTAGCCCTACTGCGACCCGCCCGATCCTGGACGCCGAGACACTCGCACTGCGCCAGAAAACATGGTCCCAGTCCCAGGAGCGGACATTCCAGAAACAGACCATAAATAAACACAGAAGACACACGAGTGTAAAGTCAGTGCCCCGCTGCGCATTCAATCGGGGTGATGTGATGGCGAGCGAGTGGGTAGCTAATTCGGATGGCTTGGTGAGACAAGGCCTCGCTGAGCAGGTGCCACTGAAGCCAAGGTCTGAAGGCAGAGCAGGAACCTGCGGGCGAAGGTCGCTATCCGAACTGCGAATCGCCGGTTTCCCTGGGGAGGTTGGCCGCGGAGGGATCACTTTTCGAAGGACCGAGGGAACGGGCGCTGTAGGTCTTTTCGGCAGGGATGCCCTCCCGCATCATAGTGCCCCGGAAGGGCGGTGAGAAAGAGACGGAAGAGAGGGCGGGGACCCCGCAGGGCCGAGGGCTCCCTGGGGTCCAGGACCGAGGGCGCTCTTGGGGTCCAGTCCCGGGGCTGGCGGCTGCGGGCGCGGCCTCTAGGTGCGGGCGGATAACAAAACCCGGCGCCGGATCGCCCGGACCGGATCACGGGCGCCGCAGGATGTGGGCAGAAGGCCTGCCTGTTCCAAGCCTTAAATCAGCACCTGCGGTTCCCGGGGGGTGCCACCGCTGGGGCTCGCAGCAAGGCTCCGCGGCGCTAGGCCCGAGAAACCGAAACTCCCCTAGTCGCCCCTGCCCCCCAGCTCTCGCGCCATTGCCTCCAGCCCCGAGCCACCATTGTTTCCAGTGCCAAATCGGGCAGACCCGCTAGCCTCCGGGGCCGAACCGCCAGGGACCCCGTGAGCCCCGAGGAGGCTCTTCGGGGACGGCTTCCTTTTCCCCCTCTCGGTCTGCGCATCGCCACCACCCCTCGCTGCAGAGGCCGCCGCCCTCCCAGCGCGCCACCACCGCTTCCTCTGCCTCTTCCCCTCCCTCAGCCCCGGCCCCTGCATTGACTTGGCTCGGGCTGGGGCTCACTGCGCCTGCCAACTGTCACACGCTCCGAGGCTGTCAACAGCGGGGCGCCAGGGACAAACAAGCCGCGGCGAGCGCAAACAGCCTGCGTAAACAGAGACGGCCAGGGTGTTGTTTGACCAGCACTGGAATTGGAAACTAGGTTTCGAAGAAGTCAAGTCGAAGTACAATATTGTATTTTAAAATGTCTGTTGTTATTACATCCCTCACAATCCACGCTTTACTTGAAACTTCCAGTGCATACCAACTGCACTTAGAAAAAAACATGAAACTCCTTGCCTAACTCTGGGACCTCATCAGCACATTCTCACCAAGTTTTGGTCACAGAGGCCTTCATGCTGTTCCTGGAAGTTGCCAAGTTCCATCCATCATTGTTAATCATTCCTTTTACTCGCTCCTCGCACAAGAACTGTTTCTTCTTCTTAGTACTTTGCCTACTGATTCCATCTTGTCATTTAAGTCTCAGCTCAAATGTCACCTCTGCAAAGAACCCTTGTCTGACCATACATCTAAAATAGCCACGCTGTATAAAGACTTGGCCTTGCTTTATTTCCTTCTCAGCACTCAACACTGTCTGAAACAATGTTTTGGATTTGTTGTTTATTATCAGTCTCCCTCTCAAGAATGCAAGCTTTGTGAGGGCACGGTCGTCGTAATCTTTTTTAAAGCTGTATCCCCAGTGCCTGGGTAAGTATACAATAAATAATTTTTGCATGAATAAGTGACGGACGTAGTGGTGTTTAGAGAGTTCACTTCCACTGCTGCAAGCCCTTCCAGTTAATGACTCCATACTGAATGATGTGTTTGATCAGTACAGAGAAGGTTTCTGTATCATATGATACGTCAGAGCTGCTGTCTTCCTAATGTGTGAAAGGTAATCAGAGCCCTTAGGCTGGCCCCTTGTGCTGGCATTTCAGAACCAAAAACTGTGAACCACAGGGGCTGATGTATCCCAGTTCAGATATTATATAGTATATGGAGAGCTAGATTTTGTTAACATACTTCACACATTGTATTGCTTAAATAAGATGCTCTTCTCTATATTTTAGGTCATGTCATATTCCCTTGGAGTTATTTTTGCAACCAAACCACTTAGTATAGGAGATATTTAAAACACCGCAGCTAGTTAAATCGCCTCACCTTGCGTCACCTGTAACCTACAATCTACCATGCTTTTAAGTGTGAAACATGTTACCTTGTGTTTTGTTTTAAATATCCCAACTCTGCAGAGACATGTGGTAAAAAATGCACTAGCGAATATAGGTGGATCATTATGTCTTTTTGAGACTTCTTTGACAAAGAGACAAATGATTTTTTTGCCAACCTCTTGCCTCCCGCGTCTCCCATTCCTTCACACACACGAAGACAAGGACCATTTAAAGACATGTAAAAATACAAAAATATAAAATTAGCCAGGCATGGTGGCG
>NW_012115488.1:15721853-15730918 GCF_000951035.1 Colobus angolensis palliatus | reverse complement strand
ATAAATAAATAAATAAATAAATAAATATGGTTTCGTATAGGAAGTAAGAATAGTAAACCAAAATGTTTCAGAATCCTACCTAGGAGCCAAAGAATAATAATGAAGTTAGTTTTGTTTCATTGGATACTGTTTTACATTTGACTTAATAGAGCCTTTTTGAGGGAACATGATATCACAGTTTCACAGCCAAAACCCATTATGTTTTCATCTTTAACACCCGCCTATCCTCCCACACAGAACTTGCTCTTTAGTTTAAGAATATGACACTTTAAGTTATTATGAAGTTACTATTCATTATCAAAGGAGATAATGTGACATTATCTACTATACCCATCTACTTACTGTCTTCAGAATCATTGCTCTCTACCATTTAACATTTGAAAACCACTAATTTGGAGAGTTAATTATAATACATAATAAATAGCATGACAGGAAAAATATAAGCACCCTGAAAAACAAATTGCGTTTGTTTAAAGAACTGACAACCTTGATAATCAATGAATATAGGAATATTTTTATCAAAATAAAACACTTGGTGTACCATAGATCAGCAAATCCCAGCCTCACATTGAAACAGATAAGGAGGGAACTACTATCTAGAGAGGGTAGAATATTTACTCACAATCCAGGAGCAGACATGGACCGGAACTCAGGCCATCTGTGTTCTAAACCAGTGCTTCAGAGTTTTCTGTTGCCTCCCAATTTCCACAAGCAAATTGGGGTCAATGACAAAAATCCACAAAAGGGATATGGAATAAAGAGAAATATAGCTAATTTCAGCTATTAGAAGTCTATTCCATTAATCACATAATTAAGATTCCAACTTAATTAGTTGGTATTCCATAGGGAATTTGGATTCAGCCCTACTAAGTGATTTTTCTAATTATTTTGAAATAAGCAACAACAATACATTAATTCAGTGAACACATTTGAAAATGTTATTTGTTCAGCACTCTTATGGAGGGATCTGCTTCCCGCCAGGGCAAGGCTGACCATCGTGAGGTTTCCGGCCACCCTAAGGACTGAAGGAGTCAATATCTCATTACCTTTGTAACCCATTTGCAGCACACATACACTGCATTAATTAGTAATGTTTGAAGTTATACCAAATCAAGAAATGTTTAGAACACAGAAGAAAGCAGAATAATTATCTAATAAAGTTCAAGTAGAGCTTAGGCATTAGCAAAAAAACACAGCCAAATAAAGTGAAAGGTTATTATTTGGAAAGAACACTGATATACTAGTTCAGATTCCTTGGGCTACAAAAAACAAAACTCTGAGTAGAACTAGTTTAAATGATACAGACATTTATCAGTTCATATAACAAGTCCAGAGATAAGACAATCTTCAGTTACAGCTCACCAACCTCATCGAGAGCCCACCTTCTCTCTCTCCACTCTTCAGTCCTCTATATGAGCAATTTCCCAAAGCCCAGACTACCATATGGTCAAAAGTTGGCTGCAGCAAGGGAGGAAGCAGGAACTTACTCTTCCGCATCTCTTTCTTGGGAGCAGGGGAGACACGTCTCAGAAATTCCCCATTAAAATTCCCTTTAGGTCTCATTTGCCAAAACTATATTTGTACGTTTGTAGATCAATCACTGGAAATGAAAATGAGGTTACAGTTGAGACAGAGTAGGAATGGGGCTCAGCTTCACCTCACCCCTACTAGAGCATTCTTTAATGCACCCCCACCAAGCACAAAACCTACACCACTACCTCACTGATGCCTTAATGTTTAGACCATGCCTTTTACTTAAAGAATTCCAGGAACTAGGCTGGGCACAATAGCTCAAACCTGCAATTCCAGCACTTTGGGAGGCCAAGGCGGGAGGATTGCTTGGGCCCAGAAGTTCAAGACCAGCGTGTACCCCACAGTAAGACCTCATTTCTACAACAAATTGAAAAATTAGCCAAGCATGGTGGTCTGTGCCTTTGGTCCCAGCCACTCAGGAGGTTGAGGTGGGAGGATTGCTTGAGCCTGGAAGGTGGAGGCTGCAGTAAGCCAAGATCACACCACTGCACTCTAGCCTGGGCAACAGAGGGAGATCCTGTCCAAAAAAAAAAAAAAAAGAATTCCCAGAACTGCCTTAGATGACCAAGGTTGTGGAGTGTCCTAGCTAGGGAAGGAATGCTGAACAATTGATTTACAGACTTGTTGCCTCTGGCCAGCCCATAAGGTGCCCATTACTCAAGATAACATAGCAACCAGGTAATGCTGACCCACATAGCCTACCCATCATATGCTTTGCCCAGTCTAGCCTGCATACCCTACTCCTGATGTCAATTCCTGCACTTTGCCTAATAAAAAAGCACTACTAGCTCTTTTTGAGGAGTCTGTCGGGGAATTCAATCTTTTGTGCTACCTCCCTTATGTCCGAGCATAAACTCCAATGAAGGCTTGTCTGGGGAAACTGTTTTGGCCTCTTGTCAATCTCTGTTGCATTGAGAGACCAAGAACCAGTGGTCAGTTAACACCATGATTGGTTTCTTAGACAAAGTACAGCCTAAATGTACTGAGTTTAGGATTGTCTTCCTTGTTTCATATGGGAGGAGAGGGTATTTGAACAAAACCATTTTCCATTCAGAAAGGAAAAGGAGAGTGTCAACTGAGGAACAGATGAAGTTCACAAATTTGGAAAGTTATTTCTCGAAAAAGGTTGCAGCCTGTAGGGTAGCCGTGCTGACAGGCTGACCCCACAGCCAGAAGCCAGAAACAGACACTCTGAGGGAGGGGCAAAGAGAACAGGAATTTATGCTGAGCAGGGTGGCCAAATATACATATTCAATAAGCTATAGGAGGAGTCATGAATATTTATGAAAGGATAAATGTGTGCATGTGCAATGGAGCTTCATGCCCCTTCATGGGTTCCATGTACAAAAAATGGCAGTGTTAGCATGATCCAAGGGTGAAGTTTTCAGTTCTCTGACATCAAAAGGCGAAGCAGAGGACATGAAAACTCTTAACTGTGCATTTTCTGGAGATGGGCCAGAATCACTCCATGTGGTAATCTCTTATCAGGCAAAAAACTAGAGGCAATATCAGGTGGTCGGTTGATATCAGTGGTGGAATCTTTCAAAAGGGCTGGTTTCTGTTTAGCCCTTAGGGAAGAAAGTCTCATCCTGAATATTGAGGAAGGAGTATAATAAGGCTTGTTTGACCCTGGCATCCTGTCATGAATGAGAATTTAGCTTTCAAGGTTACCCTGGAGTCCCCTTGGCCAAGGCATGGTCTGTTCAGTCACTAGGGAGGCTTAGAATTTTATTTTTAGTTTACAGGAGTTAAGCAACCAAAATGTTAGACAGGCAACCTAAATGTCCACTAAAGGTGATAAACACTGACATATTTTAATAATACTTTGATATTAATGTTTTAAAACCCTAAGGTACTTATATAGGAAAAGTAAAGATAGAGCCATTAAATACAATGTAATTTTTATATAATTGATTAATATAATTAGGATTACAAACCAAGAAGTGGTATATTATTGTCAATGAAAAGAGTCAAACTCTGTAAAATATTTGAAGAGATTTATTCTGAGCTAAATATGAGTGGCCATCACCCATTACAGAGGCCCAGGAGATCCTGAGAACATATCCCAAGTATGCCTGTAGTCCCAGCTACTCAGGAGGCTGAGGCAAGAGAATCATTTAACCAAGGAGGCAGAGGTTGCAGTGAGCCAAGATCACACCACTGCACTCCAGCCAGGGTGACAGAGTGAAGCCCCATCTCAACAAAAAAGAAAAGAAAGGAAAGAAAGGAAGGAAGGGGAAGGAAGGAAGGAAGGAGGGAGGGAGGGAGGGAGGGAAGGGGAAAGTGAAAGGGAAAGGGAAGGAAAGGAAAGAAAAAAGAAAAGAGAAAAAAGAAAAGAAAAAGAAGGAGGGAGGGAAGGAAGGAAGGAAGGAAGGAAGGAAGGAAGGAAGGAATTTGTATTGGGCATTTGTATTAGTTTACTAGTGTTAGCAATGGCAAATCTGTCGAGTCTGTAGAAACTGTATTTTTGTCTTCTTGGAGGAAAGAATTCAGCTGAGGGGCATAAGGCAGAGAAACTGAGGCAACTTTTAGAGCAGGAGTGAAAGTTTATCAAAAAGTTTTAGAGCAGGAATGAAAGGAAGTAAAATACACTTGCAAGAGGGCCAAGTGAGCGACCTGAGAGATCCAAGTGCACTGTTTGGCCCTTGACTTCGGGTTTTACACAGTAGCATGGAGGCTAGGATTTCTGTGTCTCCTCCCTTGATTTTTCCCTTGCGGTGGGCTGTCTGCATGTGCAGTGACCTGCCAGCACTAGGGAGGGACCACCTTACTGAAGTTGTCCACATGTTCACTTGAGGTGTTTTCCCCTTACCAGTTGAGCAATCCTAGAGGAAGGCCATATACTTGTTGTATGCCATTTTGCCTCTTAGCGCATACGCTTGAGCCCTCTTACCCAACTCCTGAGATCTTATTGAGAAGCCGCCAATCACCAGCTTCAGGTGTTTTCTGTCTACTGGGAGATTGCCTTTCCCTGATGCTGGCTGCAACCAGTTACTATTTTAGAAAGACAGTTTAACAATTGCCTCTCTAAAATAGTAGACATGGATGGGGAGCTCTGCTGCCTCGCTCATGTCTGTCTGGCTACCTATTCTAACACTAGGGCTACTGTAAAACCTAGTGCATTCTGAATGACTTAAACAACAGAAATTTATTATCTCATAGTTCTGGAAGATAGAAGTCCGATATCGAGGTGTTCTATCGATAGGACCATACTCCCCCTAAAGGCACTAGGGAAGGATCTGTTTTAGGCCTCTCTCCTAGGTTCTAATAATCCCTAGGCTTGTGGCAGGTAACTCCAGTGTTTACATGACATTCTTCCTGTGTGCATACTTGGGTCCCAACTTCTTCTTTTGACAAGACACCAGTCATATTGGATTGGAAGCCCACCCTACTCCAGTATGACCTTATCTTAACTAATTACACCTGCAACAACCTTATTTCAAATAAGGTCACATTCTGAAATACTGGGGATTATAAATTTAACAGATAAATTTTGGAGGACACTATTCAACTCGAAACAACTTCATTGTAATGGAAATAAGGTTGAAGATAAGTATCAAGAAAATATGCTTCAAAGGATAGCATCAAGAAAAGATAGCCAGGTGCAGTGGTTCATGTCTGTAATCACAGCACTTTGAGAGGCAGAGGTGGGTGGATCACTTGAGGCCAGAAGTTTGAGACCAGCTTAGCTAAAAATACAAAATACAAGAAATTAGCTGGACGTGGTGGTGTGTGTCTCTAATCCCAGCTACTCAATAGGCTGAGGTGTGAGAATCACTGGAACCCGGGAAGCGGATGTTGCAGTAAGTAGAGATCATCCCACTGCACTCCAGCCTGGGCAACAGAGCAAGACTGTGTCGAAAGAAAGACAGAAAGAGAGAAAGAGAGAAAGAGAGAGAGAAAGTAACAAAGGAAGGAAGGAAGGAAGGAGACAACTCACAGAGTGGGAGAAAATATTTACAAACCAAGGGACTTGTATCTATAATATATAAAGAATGTTTAGATTTAATGATAAAAGATAAATAATCCAATTAAAAGTAGGCAAAGGATCTGAATATCATTTCTCCAAAGACGATATACAAATGGCCAATGAGATATGAAAAGATGTTTAGTGTCATTAGTCATCAGGGAAAAGCAAATCAAATCCAAAATGAGCCACCACTTCACATCTACTAGGATAGCTAGAATAAAAAAGCCAGATAATAGTAAATGCTGGCAAAAATGTAGAGAAATTATAAGCCACATACGCTGCTGATGGGAATGTAAAATGGTGTAGCTGCTTTCAAAAACAGTCTGGCAGCTCCCCAAAAGGTTAAGCAAGAGTTACCATGTGATCCAGCAATTCCATTCCTAGATATGTACCCAAAAGACCAGAAAACTTATGCACATTCAAAAACTTGTACATGGACTGGGTGTGGTGGCTCACACCTGTAATCCCAGCACTTTGGCACTCCGAGGTGGGTGGATCACTTGAGTTCAGGAGTTCAAGACCAGCCTGGGCAACCTGGTGAAACCCCGTCTCTATGAAGAATAAAAAAATTAGCCAGGCATGGTGGTGCATGCCTGTAGTCCCAGCCGCTTGTGGGGCTGAGGTGGGAGGTTCACTTGAGCCTGGGAGATCGAGGCTGCAGTGAGCTGAGATTGCACCAGTACACTCCAGCCTGGGCAACAGAGTAAGACTGTGTCTTGAAAAAAAAAAAAAACTGGTACATGAATGTTCATAGCTGCATTATTCACAATAGCCAAAAAGTGTAAACAACACAAATGTCCATCCACTGATGAATGGATAAATAGAATGTGAAATATCTGTATACATAATAGAATATTATTCAACAATAAAAAGAAACAAAGTACAGATACATGTTAAAACATAGATGAACCTTTTAAAAATTATGTAAGCTGAAAGAAACCAGTTACAGAAGACCATATATTGTTATTATTCCACTTATAATTTGAAATGTATTATATCATTCCATTTATATGAAATGTCCAGACTAGGCAAATCTATAGAACCAGAAAGTAGAGTAGTGATTTCCTTAGACTGAAGGGAGGCAAGAATGGGAAGTGTCTGCTAATAAGTATATGGTTTTTTGTTAGGGTGATGAAAACATTCTGAAATTGATCATTTTGCTAGGCACTCAACCCTGTCACTATACTAAAAACCATTGAATTATAAACTTGAAATGGGTGAATTTTATGCCATGTAAATTATATCTCAGTAAAACTGATATATATGAAAGACTTGAGGTTATAATTTTTAGAAACCATAATAACAATGCTTGATCAAAATGAAACAGTAATGGCCAGGCATGGTGGCTCAAACCTGTAATCCCAGCACTTTGGGAGGCCAAGGTGGACAGATCATGAGGTCAGGAGGTTGAGACCATCCTGGCTAACACGGTGAAACCCTGTCTCTACTAAAAATACAAAAAATTAGCTGGGCGTGATGGCACGTGCCTGTAGTCCCAGCTACTTGGGAGGCTGAGGCAGGAGAATCGCTTGAACCCGGGAGGCGGAGGTTGCAGTGAGCCGAGATCACACCACTGCACTCCAGCCTGGGCGACAGAGCAAGACTGTCTCAAAAAACAAAACAAAACAAAACAAACAAACAAACAAAACAGTAATGCAAATTATACTATGAGTATCTCCATTCACCATTGCTCAAGCAAGTTTGTTTCCCCCCATCTGGTTGCTACTATTAAAAAAGGTACAGATTTCATTCAATTAAACACTGACCTATTTAGAAACAGAAATGCTATAGAAAATTCTACAGGTGTAGATATATCATTTCCATTTTTTCCAAATGGAACCCTAAGCCTACCAGAAATGCTTAGAAAGAAATCTTCACTCTGGAAGTCCAAACTGTGGTAACTGTTAGAATTTCTAGGGGGAGCTTGTTAACAAAACAAATTTCTGGGCATTGTCCCCCGAAATTTCGATTCAGTTGGTATGAGATATTGCCTAAAATCTGCATCTTTATCAAGTGATTGTGACACAGGTGGTCCTCAGATAATCCTGCACTGAAGGAATTCTAGGGTAAATAAGAAGCAGTATGTTTCGTAGAAACTGCACTACCTTTACTACAGGGTAAATGAAGGGCAGCCCAGGACTGAGGTGAGAGCCTGGTCCCTGGAGGTAGACTCTAAGGGTTCAAATTCTGCCTCTGCCACTTTCTACCTCTGTGCCTGGGGCAAGTTGCCTGAGCTTCACTTTCTCCTTTGTAAAATGAGGACAAGTCCCCTCACAGAGTGAGTGGGAGGATGAGACGAATTCACATAATTATACTTAGAGACTGGCACAAAGTAAGCACTAAAGATGTATTTGCTGTTACTATTGAATGTGAGTTATAAAATTTAAATACCGTGTAGATCACATGCAAAGAAGTTTAGACTTGTAATAGCAAACCAATTTCTATAACGGTAACATATTCCAATCTGATCATTTAAAATAATGATGTGCTGGCAAACCAAGTTTTCAGTGTTGAGTTGCATCTAAGCCCTAAGTTGGATGGGGCCTACCTAGGCCAGGAAGTGACTAGGATGATAGGCCTGGCTATATAACCATAAAAACCAATCATAGGCTTTCTTCTATAAAAGTCAGAAGATAGAAAAAACATTTTTAGAAATGATCTGGGTCAGGGACAGTGGCTCATGCCTGTAATCCCAGCACTTTGAGAGGCCGAAGTAGGTGGATCACCTGAGGTCAGGAGTTCAAGACCAGCTTGGCCAACGTGGTGAAATCCTGTTTCTACTAAAAATACAAAAATTAGCCTGGCATGGTAGCAGGCACCTGTAGTCCCAGCTACTCGGGAGGCTGAGGCTGGAGAATCACTTGAACCCAGGAGGCAGAGGTTGCAGTGAGCCGAGATCATGCAATTGCATCGCGCCCAGCCTGGGCAAGAGCGAGACTGCATCTCAAAAAAAAAAGAAAAGGTCTGTTAGCTCAAATTGTTATTGACTTGCTCTTTCTAGAGAGATGTTTATACTCTTGAATATTCTGATTTAGTTTTCCTTTTCCTTTGTTTCTTAGAGCTATGCTAAAATAGAGCCTGCCCAAGGTTCACTCCCATAAAATGTGTCCTTGAGCTTTTTGTTTGTTTTTTAGCATGAGAAGGTCCTATAATATTTGTGCCGAAAATTACATTTGACTGTGTTTCTTGGCTGACTCTCAATTGATTCAGGTGCTTTTTTCCTCCCTTTGGCTGACGGTTGTCAGCACAGGCTGTCAGTCAGTCAGCACCATTTATGGAGGGCCCCTGGTGTGCAGGGCTTCAGAGACCTCAAAACAAAGCAGGAGCTAAGGCTTGGCTTTTACGGCACATAGAATCTATTGGGCCAATCAGGACAAGCACACAGGATGTATACATAATACATGAAACATGACACAGACATATACCATCACGTACTAGCAGGATCAGCCTGAGGCAAATTTTCTATGTTTCTTCCTCACTTCCAGGTGCTGCTTTACAGCCAACAAATATTTATCAAATGACATCTGTGTAACATCCTTGAGTAAGTGACAGATACTGTCCT
>NW_012115488.1:15714218-15721034 GCF_000951035.1 Colobus angolensis palliatus | reverse complement strand
AGTTTTTGTATTTTTAGTAGAGACGGGGTTTCACCGTGTTAGCCAGGATGGTCTCGATCTCCGGACCTCGTGATCCGCCCGTCTCGGCCTCCCAATGTTGCTGTTATTTCTTTCCAGGTCCTCAGTGAGACCAAGGGGTCAACAAATAGTAGTTTCCCTTGGTCTTAAAATCCAAGCAGCCAGGACCTGGTGTGGTAGCTCACACCTGTAATTCCAGCCCTTTGTGAGGCCGAGGCGGCAGGATCACTTGAGGACAGGAGCTTGAGACCAGTGTGGAAAACATAGTGAAACCCCCATCTCTACAAAAATTAAAAAATGAAAATTAGCCAGCCACGGTGGTGCACATCTTCAGTCACAACTACATGGGAAGCTGAAGCAGCAGGAACACCTGAACCCAGAAATTCAAAGTTACAGTAAACTGTGATCATGACACTCCAGCCTGGGCAACAGAGCAAGAACTTGTCTCAAAAAAAAAAAAAAACAAAAAAAAACAAAAAAAAAAAACAAATACTTAGGCTTCCCAGAGGCACAGTTGTTTGAAACCAGAAGAATAATATGCTTGTCCTACCTGATAATGGCTTCTCTGTAAGATAGAAGTTATGTGCTTTGATTAGTAGCATCATAACTTTTATCTACAGATAAGGCACAACTTAGAACAAGAATAAACAAATACAAATCTTTAAATGTTATCCAACCTCTTTCATTAACTAACAACTTATTCATTGTTGCTTGAGTAACTCTAATTTAGTCTCTGAGTGTGAGTCAAGTTAACTCACCCGGACAGAGGGTCTGACAACTGTGGGCTCTGTCTGGTTCACATAGATTGTGCACAATTGTTTCAAACCAGGTCTTTCCTTTGATTCCTATTAGCTGAAGTCTCTCTACCTGTTTGCCCCAACCAGCTAGAAAGCCCTGTTTGTCCTTCTAAGACTCCTGCTTTTAGTCTTTGGCTCTACATCTGAAGATATGAATAGAAATAAAATAAAATTATATGCCAGCAGTCTTATGCCACAGAGACAACTGTTTCCCTCTTAGAAAAATTGCCCCAAGGCCTATCCTGGCCTTTTTCCATTTCTAAGTTTTAAAACTCAAAAAACTCTCTATCCTTTTCCCAACTCCAACTCAAAATATTAGAGATGAGTTAGAATTTCCAAATTCAATTTACTAGAAAACAGTTTTTAAAGCAGAATACAGTTTTTTTTTTTTTCTTTTTTTTTTGAGACGGAGTCTCACTCTGTCACCCAGGCTGGAGTGCAGTGGCCGGATCTCAGCTCACTGCAAGCTCTGCCTCCCGGGTTCACGCCATTCTCCTGCCTCAGCCTCCGGAGTAGCTGGGACTACAGGCGTCTGCCACCTCGCCCGGCTAGTTTTTTGTATTTTAGTAGAGACGGGGTTTCACCGTTTTAGCCAGGATGGTCTCGATCTCTTAACCTCATGATCCGCCCGTCTCGGCCTCCCAAAGTGCTGGGATTGAGCCACCGCGCCCGGCCCAGAATACAGTTTTAAAACTGAGAAAAAATGTCCTTTGTATCTTTTCAGTCTTTTCATAGACAATTTATTCTGGCTAACTTAAAATAAGGTTTGTAATTTTAACTGTGGTATTCTTTGGATGACTAGACGGACATACCAGGTGGTACTACTATGGGAATTCCTTATGGAGGAATGAACCTGAAATATAGTATTGAAAGAAAGAAATACGACATAATTCAACAGAGGAAGGCATGAAGTTTGAAGTGTGGGAAATCATGTGTGTAAACAACTAAAGATGAGAATTACTGAGTCATGTACTGAGAATAGAAAAACAGTTTCCTGACCTTCTCTGTCTGCATAGCAGAGGATTAGGCCATCTGGAAGAAGGAAGAATACATTTGTAAAAGATCTTGAATTTATGGTGTGGAAGGAAAGATAATAGAAACGAGTATGAAATAAAATGTTTCTTCTACCTTGTTTGTTAGTTAAGTGTGCATTTCTCAGACTTTCTAAAGATTTCTCACTATGAATACTAAACATTTTCCTGATTTAAATCCTGAACAAATGATCTGTTTATACTGCCAGCTTTCTAAGTTTGATGCAGACTTAGGTATTTGTACATTAGAAAATAAATTATTGTGATTTTTGGAAATATGCTAGAATAGGTACCTTAACTGACCTTCCTGCTAAAAATAACTAAAAATGTAGAATAAAATTATTTTAATGCATTGATGACCTGGAAAGTTAGTAAGGAATACTCTTGGATCAGAAACTAAGTGAAGGCAGGAATCCCAAGGGGTAAGCTGAAGGCTGAGGCCAACTTTCACCTTGAAAGCATCTGAAGCTTCCATTTTTATGCCTTTGAGAGTGCTGGGGACAGATGACAAAGCCCAGGGCCTGCCCAAGTTGGGGAGCATAATAAAAAACAAAATTCAGGTACAGTCTCCTTGCAAAAGACTCATCTAAAACTAAAGGACACAGAAAGATATCAGGGGAAGTGGTACCTAAAATATTGCTAGAGATCAGAGATTAACATCTGGTACTGACAACTACAGAATGTATGAATAAGAAGAAAGTTCCCTTTTAAGGAAACTACCCAGCACAGACGATTAAAATAGAAGATTATATGAAATACACATATGCTTTGACCTAGTAAAGCCACTTCTTTCATGACCCTTTTCAGACTTTCTTCCTCATGATTTGGAGACCTGGCTTTGATGAGATTAAGATACCAGGAAGCAGACAAGCAAATGAATGATTGGTTTAAAGTTTGTAAATGTAAAAGTTGTAAACCACTATATGTTGAAATTTTAAAAATAGTGATACATGGTTACATGGATGAGAGAAGGTCAATAAAGAATATAAGTGAAGGAAATGTAGCAGAGTAAAAATGTGGCCATTTTGAGCAGGCTTATATTTGGTAGACATTAGTGTTCAGGTGGAAAACTAGTTCCCACGATTATTTGGAGGCTTGCCTTATGGCTGGGGGTGGAATAAAACACAAAACAAAAAATTTACAAATAGAACCTCAAATGGGCTCAATGTCATATCAAGGAATGAAGTGCAGAAGCATGTACTGACATAGGACAAGAAAATCCTTACCATGGCAGTTAGACTTTTTTTTTTTTCTTATGACAGGGTCTAGCTCTGTCACCTAGGCTGGAGTGCAGTGGCATGATCTTGGCTCACTGCAACCTTCACCTCCCAAGATCAAGTGATCCTCTCACCTCATCCTCCCCTGTACCTTGGACTACAGGCATGTGCCACAATGCTAGGCTGATTTTTGTATTTTTTGTGGAAACAAGGCTTCGCCATGTTGCCCAGGCTGGTCTTGAACTCCTGGGTTCGAGTAATCCACCCTTCTCGGCTTCCCAAACTGTTGGGATTGCCTGCATGAGCCACTGCGTTGGCTCGTTAGACTCTTGAGGGTCAAAGTGTCCACTCTCCCCCAACAAAGCCAGTGGTTCTGGCCTTTCGTAATCTGAAAGATTTATCATTATGAGTGGGTTGCTGGAACCACATAATTCTCACTGGGCCTTGTGAAGAATGGGGGAGGCCCAGAGAAGTTGTATCTGCTCACCCCATCATATATTCATGATCTTATATATAACTTTTTCACATCTGATTCATTCAGAGTAAAAGAAAGTAAAAGTAACTTAACCAAGTCTGAAGTTGGTGTTGCTGGCCTGGCATCTACCATAAGGTTTTTGAAATACTACACTAATAAGTACAATATATTTATTTTTAAAAGTCTATTTATTCATCAAAACAGTATTGGCACAGTAATTCTCATATTATCATCAAATAATAAAATTACTACTTTCTGTACTCAATTCTTTAGAATCCTAGAAATTGTAAATGCATTCAATATAACAATATTGTAAATAACAAAACAGAAGAAAGAACTCTGCATATTTATGGAAACATTGTTGATGGTACAGTTCTACTGAAACTCATACACATTTTACTATTTAATTTACATATGGTCTTCTTGAAAAAACCAGTATGTTTTACTTTTTCAATTTCCTTAAGCTAAAATACATGTAATTCTAAAGGATATCACTTAGGTGTTATAAAAACCAAGGTAGGTCCACCACTAAGTCAAAGTTAGAGTCAAAGATACGTCAAAGATTCCATGAAATGATCTGAAAACAAATTTAACAAAAAAATGTGTAATGTATTGGGGCACGTCCATGGCCACCCAAACTGTATGCTGTCTCTGACTGTGGCATCAAAGAAAGGTATATGGAATTATAATTGACCTTCATGATATTGCTCCAAAGTGGATTGAATAACGCTTTCCCCTCTTGAGCCAATATCCCCAGTTTTCCTTAATCATGCAAACATCAGTCATTTACGTATTGTTTTGAGTCTTTCTAAAACTTACCTGTATTTTCATACTGTCTCATATATAGGATCACAAATTAAGTTTACTATCTGTATGTAGAGTGATCTTTTCTTTCTTTGTTCCAAACTACCTTATTCAAATAATTAAGAGAAGCATTTAGCAGGGCATTTCAGACAGCAAGAGGCGCCCTTAAAAGAAGGAGGTGGGGAGTTTCCTTAAAATATGAAGAAATGCTAAGCTGGGTTATCAAATATGGTGATGCATTTAAATATTTACATTCAATTATGATTTAACCCAAAATATACAATGCAATCTAATTTTGCAAATTTCAAAAGATTTATTAAAAATGCAATGGTATATGAATTATATTCCTTTCTCTCTTGTATCTCTGTGAGGGCAGATTCAACTTCATTTGGAATGATCTCAAAAATCTACCCTTGAGGTGCTTCATGAATGTAAGGCTTAAACCAAATGGTATGAATTATATTCCTTTCCCTCTTGTATCTCTGTGAAGGCAGATTCATTCATTTGACCAGAGACCATTCATTTGGAATGGTCTCAAAAATCTACCCTTGAGGTTCTTCATGAATGTAAGACTTAAACCAAATGGTATGAATTATATTCCTTTCCCGCTTGTATCTCTGTAAGGCAGATTCATTCATTTGACCAGAGACCATTCATTTGGAATGATCTCAAAAATCTACCCTTGAGATTCTTCATGAATGTAAGACTTAACCCAAAAGGCCTTCCTGGCCTTCTTGATAAAGCCTGACATCTAGTTTCTGATAATCTGAGATGTGGTGACAAGTCTCTGGTTTCCTGATCCTTGCCTTTCATAGTTTGTATCTTTTTTGCAATGGCTAATTTTTCTTGGACGTAAAACTGGTTGGGCAAACTATAGAATACAAGGTTAAAAAAAAATTAAAGAAGCTAAATAGTGGCATAGCGTGAAGCAATGGAGAAAGTCGCTTGAGGCTAAATAATTACAGCTATATCTATATATCTATGTCTGTATCTCCACATAAATCCATTATTCGGGAAGTTTACTTTTAAGTAGGATACTGAACTGGCCTTTCCCCACCACTCCATCATCATGCATCTTTTGGCTGGATATGATAGCTGAAAGCAGGCAACTGTACTGTCTAATTTCTTGAAACTTCTTGTTGATTAGACAAAATATCCACAGCTCTCGACTTGAGCTTTGCTGGTGTTACCCTATGTAACTTCATGCAGGTAGTCATGTCTGATGTACTTTTTCTTTTCTTTTTTCCATTACAGTGGCTCACGCCTGTAATGCCAGCACTTTGGGAGGCCGAGGTGGGTGGATTTTTTCTCTCAGTCGCCCAGGCTGGAGTGCAGTGGCGCAATCTCGACTCACTGCAAGCTCCACTTCCCAGGTTCACGCCATTCTCCTGCCTCAGCCTCCCGAGTAGCTGGGACTACAGGCGCCCACCACCACGCCCGGCTGATTTTGTGTATTTTTAGTAGAGACGGGGTTTCACCACATTAGCCAGGATGGTCTCAATCTCCTGACGGCATGATCAGCCCGCCTGGGTCTTCCAAAGTGCTGGGATTACAGGCGTGAGCCACCGCGCCCGGCCTACTTTTTCTATTGACCATTTAAGTATTAACCAGTAGCCACATCCTCAGAGTGGGAAGATTCTTCTCCAGCCATTTTATATTTTTGGTTATCGTTTCCAGAACAATTTGAAAAATATCCAGGTGTGATCCTTGAGCCTCGAGAGATTCAAAAAATAGTTTCACCTGTAAAATATTGCAGAAAAAAAATTACTGACAGTTCATAAAACACTTTGTCTTGGCCCTGTGTGGTGGTTCACACCTGTAATCCCAGCACTTTAGGAGGCCAAGGCGGGCAGATCAATTGAACTCAGGAGTTCAATACCAGCCTAGGCAACATGCCAAAACCCCTGACTCTACAAAAATAACAACAACAACAACAAAATTAGCCGGACATGATGGTGCATGCCTGTAGTCCCAGCTACTTGGGAGGCTGAGGCGGGACGATTGCTTGAACCCAGCTGGTGGAGGTTACTGTGAGCCAAGATGGTGCCATTGCACTCCAGCCTGGCTGACGGAGTGAGGCAGTTTCAAAAACAAAGAAACAATAAAACCACTTTGTCTTCCAAAAATTTTCAAAAGAGCTTGCAAATTATATACACACAGGTATAGGCATTTCTCTGTCAACCTCTACAAGATTATTTTCTACTTTTCTGCATAATTATTCACTTTATTTTCAAACAATAGGTAAAGTAAGACAAAAATTATAAATCCTTATCTTACAAGTGACCACGATGTGACTAAAGAAGTTAAATGATTTACCCAAGTCATAGAGTAAATGGTGAGCTGGGATTTAAGTTCTGGAATTCTGAATTTGCCTAAAGGGGAACGTACCTCAAAATAATAAGAGCTATTTATGACAAACCCACAGCTAATATCATACTGAATGGGCAAAAACTGGAAAAATTCCCTTTGAAAAC
>NW_012115488.1:15650153-15711638 GCF_000951035.1 Colobus angolensis palliatus | reverse complement strand
AAAGACAACTGGAATTACCAACACTAGTTTTGTTAATAAGATCATTAAGTACGCTTCCAAACTTTAATATAATCACTCTTGCATCATAATACAATATGAAAGAAATAATACAAAAGGGTTCACCTCTCAAGTCTATTTTCATTTTGAATGCTACAAATATATGTATTTTAAGTATTTTAAGAGTCAGGGTTTGTTGTTGTTGTTGTTGTTTTGTTGAGATGTAGTCTGGCTCTGTCACCCAGGCTGGAGTGCAGTGGTGTGATCTCAGCTCACTGGAACCTCCGCCTCCTGGGTCCAAGTGATTCTTCTGTCTCAGCCTCCCAAGTAGCCGGGACTACAGGTGCGCACCACCACATTTGGCTAATTTTTGTATTTTTAGTACAGACAGGGTTTCACCATATTGGTCAGGCTGGTCTGGAACTCCTGACCTCATGATCTGCCTGCCTTGGCCTCCCAAAGTGCTGGGATTACAGGTGTGAGCCCGGCCACGTGTCAGGTTTTAATCCTGTCCCTTCCATTTACTTGCTATGTGGCATTGGACAAACAACTTTTTTAAAAAATAAAATGAGAACTTCGAATCAGATTATATCTAAGTTTACTTTCAGTTCTACAGTTTGAACATTTTTTTTGAAATTGTTAACATTAGAAAGTCACAAACCTCTTGCAACTTATCCTTGGAAGAAAAGTGAGATGTTGTGCCAGAGATGATGATCCTTATGGCAAATGAGCCCAAGTCAAACCTGAAAATAAAAAGAAACATCATAGAAAGTCATAGAAATACTGACCTTATGTTTATTATATCCTGTATTATATTTTTAATGTATATTAATAACTATGCAATAAGCTTATGTATTACAATAGATACTGTTAATTACCATAATAACATTCATTCAGTACAATTCTAAAGCTGTGAAACTTATCAAATTTTACTATAAAATGAAAATGTAGATACAGCTTCTTTGGGAAATATGGTTAGTTATTCAGCAATGTTTATGTTTAATTTTATGTTTCTGTTTAAAGCAGTGTTCCCTACTTTCTTTTTTTTCACTGCATACTTCTGTCAGTAAAGATTTTTTGAGCAAGAACCTCTCAATATACACATTTTTATTTATAAATTATATGGGCTGGGCGCGGTGGCTCACACCTGTAATCCCAGCATTTGGGAGGCTGAGGCGGGCGGATCACCTGATGTCAAGAGTTCAAGACCTGCTTGACCAACATGGAGAAACCCCATCTCTACTAAAATACAAAAAAATTAGCTAGGCGTGGTGGCACAAGCCTGTAATCCTAGCTACTCGGGAGGCTGAGGTAGGAGAGTTGCTTGAACCCGGGAGGCAGAGGTTGCAGTGAGCCAAGATCGTGCCATTGCACTCCAGCCTGGGCAACAAGAGTGAAACTTCATCTCAAAAAAAATTAATTAATTAAAAAAATTATATGCATATGTTAAGGAATGATAAAAAAATTAAAAGCATGAGATAAATAATGCAAATAATATATTTATTTAACTGTTTATGCTATATATCATTTATGTTTATAAATTTATAACAATATACAATTTAAAATTAGGTAAGAAATAATAGACACTCTAACGTATTGAACTTCTTGCACACTTTCTCATCCCATTTTGGATACCACTGTGTTTAAACATTGTGTTTAGTGGGGCAATGTTACTTGGTTGAACTCTCATTAATGGCCACAGAATGCATCCTTCAACCCGATGTTTTATATATGGAAAACTTGTACTACGGGTCAAAGTGATTCATGCTGATAAAGCAGAGCACAGTTACAGCTCAGAAAAAATATGGTTCCAGGTCTGGGCTCTGCACATGGTTGGGCAGGGACATCATTTCCTATTTAAAATGAAACCCACAGCATTGTAGAAAAAGTCTGATCATTTCAGGAGGAAAATGACAATCATGCAAACAGACAAACAATGGCTCAAGTAGAGTTTTAAAGGAAACATACACACACATACATATTAAAGCAGTTTCTATTTGGTCTCATGTGGACGTCAACTCCTTGAGCATTTGGGAGAGAAGTGGAAATGTGCTTTTTGCTTATGCAAAGCTGTCTGAGGACTCTAAACCTTTCATGGCTATGAAATGAAAGAGAAGGAACTAGGAATTAATGACATCAGGGATGCTAACTGGCCTGACATAAACGAAGCAAATCATATCTCTCTGATTCAACATATTTCCATATAAGTCATAAATGACATTTTAAATTTGGATGGAGAATGGCTGAATGCCTTACAGGGTTTTGTGATGTGTGCGTGTGTGTGTATGTGTGTGTGTGTGTGTGTGTGTGAGAGAGAGAGAGAGAGAGAGAGAGAAAGCAATGCTGTCTTACACATTCCATTCCAACAAAATCTAATCATTATTGGTTATTTCTGAGGGATATTTTAGATCCAGGAACATATTGAAATGAGCTGCAGTTCTCCCCAAAGTTGAAACCACAGAAAAGACTCAGAACTAAAACAATTTGGAGGGAGGGCTCCCCAAACACTCCTGACTGGGTTTCTTTCACCTGAATCAAGGTCTCCACTGTGCCACCTCCACAGGGGCTCTCGGGGTGAGGAGTAGTCTTACCAAAATTCCTGAGGTTCTCCCCCAGTACAAAACTGTATTAACAAACGAGGCCACATATGTGTGATGCACTATACAAGGCATCTTGGGATTCTTCTGGGCTGAGGAGACAGCCAAGAAGGAATGGTGGGAGGGGGCTGATGACTGCATTTAATTTAACTCAGACTTGCTCCCAGTGGTTTCTTGCCTGTACTGAATGAGAGAAGGCTGTTTCCCATTCCCTTATTCTCACCTCTCTCCCTTACCCCTGGATAGGATAATTTGGGCTAGGGAGTTTCAAAGTTGACTCCACTGAACTATTTAGATACAAATGGTATCATTTATATACTTTGAGAAACATTCGATTCCACTTGGTTTGAGGCAACTGAGACATCTGTATGGAAGAACACACACTGGATATAAACGAATACCAACTTTTTCAGAAGATGGGTCCAATTTTCTCTTACAAAATCCCACGCTAGTTGCTGCCCCTTTGGACGTCTGGCAATTGCATGAAGGAGAGCTGCCAAGTCCTGTGTCTTGATAACCTTTCCTTCCATTCCTAGTTCAATTAACCTTAAGAAAGAAAAATAATTTGTTTCTAAATAGTAGTTATTTTGTATATGGACATTAACTTAAGTGACCAATACATTAAAGGAATAGAACAGAAAGAGGGATGATAAAAGTATAATTACCAATTTTTTAATGTTCCAATTAAACTTTTACCATTTTTAGAAATAATTTTTATTTTGTTCCTAGCAAAAATGTTTACTTATTATTTCAAAGAACTTTGATTAGCATCATTTGTACATCTTATATGCAAGCGTGTACTTTTACAACAATAATTTTCCTTCAAGCTTCTGAAGATAAAACATAACCACTTGTCTAGTATCAATCATATGGTTAATAACTAGGGAATACCTATTTTCACTGTTTGCATTTTGTCAATATATACTTTTCTGAAAGTAAAGTTAAAGCCATACACATTCTGATTCAATTATCTTATGCCTTTAAAACTGGTGGCTGAAGTTTTAGTGACTTCATTGAATTTGTGTCAGTTTACTTATAACCATTTAGTTAAACTATTGAACTTACTTCTGTAACTTTTCCTGATGCTTGCTCGTTGACAAAGCATACAGAATTTTGTTTTTTTCAGCACTTGACATTGACAGTTCATATAGCTCTAAAAGGTAATTCCATCCTGTTGTCGTCTGAGCACCCACAGAATACACAATCTTTAAAACATCTGTTGGTATACTGTAATATCAAGCACAAAAATGAAGAAAAAGTTTTATGAAAGAAAAACTCTTTTCTCTTATGACAGTTTTAATTCCATAACAGAATAATCTCTGAATTGTTTTCAGTACTCAATGTATTAAATCTTTTTCTCTGCCAAACTCTATAAAAATATTTTATGTGCTTTTACTCTGCAAATCATTTGTGTTTTATCTCCTACTGATGACAAAATGTTAGCAAGAAAATAAGCATAAAATTTTAACCCACTCTGTGGTGAAAATAGAAAGTTGATGTAGTCAACAAATATAAAAGCTTTCTGAAATACAAAACTACTGGTTTATATAAATTCTACCATGTAGTAATCACTATTGGTGCTATAAGAATTTTTTTAAAAGATGATTACTTGATGCTTTTTCATCACCAAGTTGAGGGCATTTTTTTCTTTTCTTGTTCTTTTGTTTTTTTGAAATGGGGTCTTACTCTGTTGTTCAGGTTGGAGTGCAATGGCGTGATCATGGCTCCCTGTAGCCTCAGCCTCCTGCACAATCCTCTTGCCTCAGCCTCCTGAGCAGCTGAGATTATAGGCACACAGTACCATGCCTGGCTAATTTTTAAATTTTTTTGTAGAGATGGGCTCTCACTATGTTGACAAGGCTGGTCTTGAATTCCTGGGCTCAAGTGATCTTCTCACCCCTTAGCCTTACAGGCATGAACCACTGCACTTGGCCTAGTTGAAAGCATTTTCTGAGGCCTGTCTAGGAGTCATTTGACTCTCTAGGCCTAGAGCATCTTAATTTAGTACGAGTCATTAGTGTCTAGTTATTTTGTAATTTTTTAAAACTGATAAGATGCAGTGACATGATTTTCTGTCCTTCTACAAAAGACACCACTATTTTGATTTTTATTATCTTGAGGACATTAACCAGTTTTTATTCTAAATGGGCATATGACTTTTTAATCCCAAATGTCAATGGATCAACAAGAACTGTTATTGATGTCTCAGAAAAAACACAACACGGAGCATTGAGGAGGGAGCTAGAAACTTGCATTTGTGAAGCCAGAAACTTGCATTTGTCACGAAGTGACCATGTGGTAGAGATTGTACTAGCCTCCATACATCTTATTTAACTGTCAAAAGCTACCCTCTGAGATAGCTATTATCCTGATTTTTTTAAAGCGGAAATAAATCTCAGAAAAGTTAAGTAGCTTGCACAAGATGACATAATTTGCAATTTTGCAGATGGGATTTAAACCTATGATTCTAATACTTGTGCTACTTCCGCTATACTATATGTACTTAAATACTCCAAGTGACATTGAATAATATAATGAAGATCAAATAATTAATACATCAAATAATACATATTGTTTTCACTTTAGTGTATTTTGCTGAACAAATTTATAACAATTGGTAACAAACACACTGTAAGCTTCTTGAAGGTAGGCCACATGGTTGTTTTGTTCACCACTTTATCCTTAGCTCCTACAGCAATACCTGGCTGGCATAAAGGAAATGTGCAACTAGTTACATTTCAAATCCACAAATGAATGAAGTAATCAATTGATCTATGTAAAGAAATTCTTCATTAAAAGTCATACTAGCAATCTTGGAGTTTAGAAAAAACCAACAATATTTAATTACATATTTTTGTTTATGAGCATAAGTAAGTTTACCTAGAATATTCTCATAGGTATATTCAACACGTTGAACATTTATATCTACTGTAGGTGGGTTACTGCACGTTAAGATTATCCTTCTTGTAACCAGCATAAAGATGAAATAACAGTATTCTATTTTGTATAGGGCAGCGGGATGTTTACATTTTAGCTTCAGTCATACAAGCCATTCGAAAAAAAACAAAAAGAAGAGAAAAATAGATTTATTTTTTTTTTTTTTTTTTTTTTTTTTTTTTTTTTTTTTTTTGGTAAAACAGATTTCAGGCTTGAATTCCAACAAGGAAAAAAGTCCAAAAAGAAGAAAACTTGAATTACTTTTTTAAAAAGAAGAATTCAAGAAAGGATTTCAAAAAGCTCACTGAGATTTAGTTATAGCGAGAGAAGTTATGTTATGATAGCATCTTATAACAATTTGACACAGGAAATTTTTTTTTTTTTTTTGAGACAGAGCCTTTCTGTGTTGCCTAGACTGGAGTGCAGTGAAGTGATCTCGGCTCACAACAACCTCTGCTTCCCAGGTTCAAGCAATTCTCCCACCTCAGCGTCCCAGGTAGCTGGAATTACAAGCATGCACCACCACACTTGGCTAATTTTTGCATTTTTAGTACAGACAGGGTTTCACTATGTTGGCCAGGTTGGTCTTGAACTCCTGACCTCAGTGATTCACCCTCCTCGGCCTCCCAAAGTGCTGGGATTATAGGCATGGGCCACTGCACCCAGCCAGCACAGGAATAATGGACACCATTACATTTCATAGTAGAGATTGTACTAGTCTCCATACATAGCACTTACAGTGTGAGAGCATGAACAGGGTTTGTAATTCCCAGCATGTTTTTTTTTTTCTATCCTCACTAAAAGGTTTTAGATCTAATGTCTTGCTTGATCAAAGACTTTTACATCAAAGAGAAAAGAACAAAGAGTAGGACAGAAGTCTATATCTACTTTAATTTTCCACTGGATTCCATCCACTGAGAGAAGAGTTCAGCAGCTTTCTGGACGCAAGGAGGATGGTTCAGGTCACAGGCCAGCTTCAAGAGAGCCGAGCGGAGCATCCTGTCCCAGACTGAGCCCTCGTCACTCCAGCTTTGCCTGTCAATCACTGGCTTAAAATACTGAAGAAGGTAACGCTGCAGAAAATATGACATGGTTAACAGAGAAGCTAAATTTAGTCCTTAACACAGCTCTTGCCCATCTAAAGGGCTCAACTCTAAACTTTCTGCATATTTCCCAATCTTTCCCCAAACAGTGTATCTTTGTATTTCTCTTATCTTTTTCTGACTCCTACCCACCACACTTAGGAAACAGTTTTTGCATTAAAACATGGTTTAATTTCCTATCTGAAAGGGGAATATCAATGGATATAAAATAAAATCACCTTTAGTAGAGATGCTTTGCACGTGATCCTGGTATCTAGCTCTTAGGATTGGCAATGATAAAGAATGAGGGCCATTGACCATTAAATGCTATCAGTCAGTCTCCTGAGCTGCTCCAGATTTAACCTCAAGGACTTCAGACAAAACAGACTGAGCCTCACTGATACTCCAGACACTGTGTATTTACTTAATACATTTTCTAAAAGCAACACAAACCTTGAGGTTTTCAGAGATATCTGAAATATTCCTTCTGTCCATCATGTGGTAAAACAATTCCAAGTAACTCAGACCTTTGAGAAGTGCGGGGCTGCTTGTTTCATGTTGGAGGTAGTGAGTCATGTCAAGAGCTTTGTCTAGGGTCAGTCTCCCTGCACTGAGGTATAAAAAAAAATGGTGGTGGTTTGTGCATATCTTATAGTTTTTAATATTTTTAACATTAAAACAAATATGAAATAGAGAACAATAACAGAAGTAGGTCATTCTAGCTGGACCATTCAGTTTAAATCTTAGCTCTGCCACTGACTAGCTGGGTAATCTTGGACAAATTACCAAACCTCTCTGGATCTATTGCCTTCTTTGTACAATGGGGATAATAATACTATCTTCATCATAAGTTTGTTGTGAGGATTAATGAGCTAATATTTTAAAAAGCATTTAGAATAGTGTCTACCACATAGCAAAAGGTTAATAAATGAAATAAATATTAGCCAATATTAACATTTAGTACCAAATAATATCAAACTTTTTACATATAATATCATTCTCTAATTGCTTCACGTGTGGGTTTGACTTGTTTCTCCAAGTACATTGGGAACTTTGAGGACAGGCGCCATGTCTTGTTTTTCTTTGATGTTTGTCCTTAATCCTACCAGAGAAGTGATCATCATTGTGAATAGGGCAAAACAAGTATTTTCACTTTTTAGATTCTAAAGTTACATGCCTTCTCTATGTTTTCTTTTAATGAGAAGAATAAACAACATGTTTATTATTCTAAGTACCAAAATGCTGGTGCATCTTCTGCAGAGGAAACAAACCATTATAACCTCACTATTAGAAAGTGCTTCTCACCTGTGTTTCTGGGAGGCTATGTGCACACACAGGGTCTATAAGCCATTCTCATGAGCACCCAACTCCCAGACTAACACAATCGTGTAATGTGGAAACTGATTCCAGAACAAAGGATATCTTTCTGAGCTAATCATTAACAATGCTCTACCTCTGCTGGGCTTATGAATTTTTAAAATTCCTGTCTAGAAAGAGGGAAAAGAGACCAGAAGGAAATGAAAAAGAACCAACCTTTGTTGTCCCTTTAATCTTCTCAATCATGATGACTTACTGCTTTAAAATAGACTTATGGAAATTTTTTTCAAAAATTTCACCTGAAGACAGAAGGCTGGACCATATACTCATGATTCTGTGGTCTGCCGTATTTTTTTTTTTTTTTTTTGGAGACAGAGTTTTGCTCTTGTCACCCAGGCTGCAGTGCAACGGCATAATCTCAGCTCACTGCAACCTCTGCCTCCTGGGTTCAAGCGATTTGCCTGCCTCAGCCTCCCGAGTAGCTGGGATTACAGCCATGTGCCACCATGCCCGGCTAATTTGTAATTATTAGTAGAGACGGGGTTTCACCATGTTGGCCAGGCTAGTCTTGAACTCCTGCCCTCAGTTGATCCACCCGCCTCAGCCTCCCAAAGTGCTGGAATTACAGTGCTAAGCCAACCCCGCCCAGCTAGTCTGCAGTGTTAAAAAAAAAATCCACAGAATGTTACTACTCCTTCCCACCTGTGTGAGTAGCACAATACCTGGCACAGTTGATACCTTAGAATCAGAAATAGGTGGAAATGATATTCCAGGGTCACGAGTTTAGAAAGAATATTTGACATATTAAAACTACTTTATATTAAGCCAGTTTTTCTTTTCAGCCCAGCCTAATTGATTTCTTACTAAAATCAATGCCATTATTAAAAATACTTACTTTTATAGTTGCCTGTTTCTTTTAATTTTAATATTTATTCATAAGCGACTCCTTTTCTTTTTATATAGTTACTAAATTGGTTAATTAAAAAAATCTAAGTCCTCATTACTCAACCTATGCTTCAAAAAATGCATAGAATATTTTCTGAATGTTTGTTTAGCTTAAAGAATAAAAATAGATAAACATAAACTTTAGCCCAACAGTAAAAATCTACACCTACTTACTTGTATACAATTTCAGCTAGATTGTACCTTTGAGAAATAACATCATAGTCTTGAAGCACCAATTTGGGCTTTTTTTTTTTTGAAACGGAGTTTCGCTCCTGTTGCCCAGGCTGGAGTGCAATGGCACAATCTTGGCTCACTGCAACCTCTGCCTCCTGGGTTCAAGCGATTCTCCTGCCTCAGCCTCCCAAGTAGCTGGGATTACAGGCATCCACCACCATGCTTGGCTAATTTTTAAAATTTTAGTAGAGGTGGAGTTTCAACATGTTGGCCAGGCTGGTCTTGAATTCCTGACCTCAGGTGATCTGCCCGCCTCAGCCTCACAAAGTGCTGGGATTACAGGCGTCAGCCACCAAGCCCAATCTGGGGGTTTCTTTTTAAGTTGTGGGACTACTAAAAGAAACAAATATAGCTTTTTCTATAGGCAAATTGAAGTTGTCATTTCAATTCCACTCAACTTATACAAGACCCATGTCTTTAAATTACATTTAAAATGTATGAAAACCTAACTAAAATAAATATCAACTCTTGAATCAAATTCTCTCTCCATGCTGGGTGCAGTTGCTCATACCTGTAATCCCAGCAATTGGGGAAACTGAGGCAGGAGGATTGCTTCAGCCCAGAAGTTTGAGACCAGCCTGGGCAACATAGGCAGACCCCATCTCTGTCAAAAATTTTAAAAATTGGTTGGGCATGGTGGTGTGTGCCTGTAGTCCCAGGTACTCAGGAAGCTGAGGTGGGAGGATCGCTTGAGCCCAGGATGTTGAGGCTGCAGTGAGCCATGCTCACACCACTGCACTCCAGTCTGAGTAACAGAGCAGGGCCCTCAAAAAAGGAAGAAGAAGGAGAAGGAGAAGGAGGAGAAGGAGAAGGAGGGGAAGGAAGGGGAAGGGAAAAAAAAAAAGACAGTGTTGTGTCGTGGTTAGGAGAATGGCTCTGGAGCAAGCCCTTGGATAATGATGTCTTGTCCATTAAGAACTAAATAGTACCACCTCTTGTAAAGATCAGTTTACACTGGGTGTGGTGGCTCATGCCTGTAAACTCAGCAATTTGGGAGGCTGAGCAGGAGAACTGCTTGAGGCCAAGAATTCAATATCAGCCTGAACAATATAGGGAGATCCTGTCACTACAAAAATAAATAAATAAATAAATAAATAAATAAATAAATAAATAAATAAATAAATTTAATTAAAGAGAAAAAATTCTGTCTCCAAACTAAATATGATCACTATTGTTTCCTTTAATTCTTTTTTTGTTTGTTTTTTGAGACAGAGTATCATTCGGTCACTCAGGCTGGAGTTCAGTGGCGTGATCTTCTGGGTTCATACGATTCATGTGCCTCAGCCACCTGAGTAGCTGGGATTACAGACGTACACCGCCACACTAGGCTAATTTTTGTATTTTTAGTAGAGACGGGGTTTCACCATGTTGCCCAAGCTGATCTCAAACTCCTGACTTCAAGTGATCTGCCCACTTCAACCTCCCAAAATGCTGGGGTTACAGGTGTGAGCCACCATGCCGGGCCTCAATTCTTTAATAGAAGTTTCATAAAGCAGGGAGGAAAGTGGTTTATAGTATTGAGAAAGAACAGCAAGTAAAAATATTTTATTTATTTTTATCTATTATGAGAGCTTTAAATTGTTTTCTTATGCAATTGTTTTTTGTTATAGAAGTAATATAAGTAAATATAAACAAATTACAGAACAACTGGAAATTAGACTCATAGTGACAAAACAACCAGAAATTAGAGAAGACTCATAATTTCAATACCCTACACACTCACCAATAGCATTTTAAAATAATTCCTTCAGGTTTTTATTTCCCCTTCGCACTTATTTTTTTCATATGTAGTTGCAAACAAACATAATAATACACAAACTTACATTCTGCCTTTTTCCCAATTTCACATTATTTGAAATGTACTTTCCTATGTTGTCACCTCCTCTTCCTATTCATCTCATGACATTTCAACTAATTTGTATTAGATAATACTAATAATGTTAACAGCTGACATTTTTTGAGTAAGTACCGTACGTACTGCTTTATCTTCATTACCTGCGCAATCCTCCAAACCCTGTATGTCAGATATTATTAGTAATAAACTTTTAAAGACTGTAAAATTTAGGCTTAAAAAGGTTAAAAAAATAACTTGCCCAAGTTCAAAAAATTAGTAAGTGAAGGCATAGTACTTGAAATCTTCTGTTTTCATATAAAATTTGTATTCTTAACTTCAAGAAACTTGAAGTTTCTTGAATATTCTTAACTTGAAGAAAGGTGATTGGTTTTCCACCAGTGCATCAATAACTGCAAATTTCCTCCTGCTAAATTTAGACAATCTTAAGTGTATAGGCTAGAAACAGCAAAAAAGACTTCACAACTACCTAAAAGATTAATTTGCTGAGTTATCAATATTCTCCATTTTTTCCTAGTCTTGCATTGTTAATCTGTCTTCTCTTCAGTCTGCTCAGAGCTTCCTCCTTTGAGCAGGCAAGCCTCCTTCAGCTAGCAATAGCCTGCTTCTTAGCGCACCTTTCATGCATTCACTCATATGTAGGATGGTGTTTTTCCTAATTTTGGCCTCCAATGAGCTGTGCCTCCAAGATGTTCCTGAGACCCATGGTACTGAGGATTAAGCCTCACTTTCTCTTTTCTTTCTAACTGAAGGATTCTAGTGTACCAAGAAACTTTGTTTCAGAGATGTCCTGCTGGTCACTGTCACTCAATTTGACCTAAACAAGCTTCTGAAAGAAAATTTTATGCCACGTTGAGTTAAGTGAGTGCATCACAGTAATTCTCAGAATAAAGAAAGCTTACAATGCACAATATACTTCCTGGTCCTCAATTCCCTCCACCCATTGGTGATCTTGTGACCCAATTCATTCTACACATTATTCTGTTGATGATACATAGAAAAGGAAAGAAAACATTTTGTCCTTCCAGGAAAGTCTAGAGAGGAATAAATGCAAAGAGCCAATTATTACTTCATTTCCCTACAAACTTCATACTAATTTCTCCAGTGTAAGTAATGATTAGATTTCATAACAACCCATTTAAAATTGTAAAGATTAAGCCTACATTTGTACTTTTTATTTAAGAGATTACACAGGTATTTGGTGTAGCAGCTACTATCATAAATACATTTTAAATGTGAGGTCAAAAGCTCACTAAGTGAATGAAACAGGCCATTTGGAATATTCGTGCTTGGGAGAAAGTAGGCCTGGCATAAAGGGAGTTTGTCCCACTGCACTCTCCTTTATAGCTATCCTGTGGCCCACAGGATAAAGACCCACAGTTGCCAGATATCATTTTTAAAAGATTCCAGGGGTCAGGATTTTTAGAAGGTTCTCCACATTTTAAAATATTGGATTACATTTATAAACACAGTGTGGGTCAAAATATGTTATTAGTGGGTAGCCTTTGGACTAGTGTTACTGTTTGAATTCCATTCAAATCCATATCAAATGAATGACCAATGCTGAACATTCGATATTGAAGTCTAGCATATCTGGTTACGGATCAGTTATTTCCCATGAAGTCAGAGGAAATGTTGCCTTACCCAACTAGCTGAAACACATCATGAATCAGACCTATCCTGTCCTTAGGTCTGAGAAGTGTGTGGTTCTGATTCAGCTGTGTGATGAGTTGGTCCCATCCATGACCCTCATAGTGAACAATGTAGTAACCATTTGAGTCCACATTAAATTTCACCCAACTGGTCTTTTCAGGTAAATCCAGAATATCTAAGAGGATAAAATTGGCATAGGCATTTTATTATCAACATACTCATTCAGAACATCTCTACAACTGTTAGTTTTAATCCAATTACTTATAAATCAATGGGAAGATGAAGTTTGGGGAGAGTCATAATGATATTCATTTACATAGTTCACTGGATGATTTCTTTTGGGAAGATGGTCTTATTAAATTAATAAATAAGTTGATTCATAGGAATAAGACTGCTGAATTTGTTCTAAAAAATTGTCTATGCAGGTCTAAGAGGCATGCAAGGGCCCAGTGAGCCAGATAACTAGCATGACGGGAATTTGGCTTAATTTGATGATGTCCTTGTCTCAAGGTTTAGTCACTAGTCATTGAAATATGTATGTGTAAATAGGTGATCCATTTGTTCATTTTAGTAAAAGAAGGACTCCAGGTTAAGCATGACTTTGTGATGGAAAACCTCTCAAATTGTATTAAAGTGTTTAGAGGAAAATTAAAATTATACTATGTATTTTTAATATGGCATATATTATACTAGAGGGTAAAATTACATTATAATATTCTCTCAACAACTCTGTGAGATTTAGTCCTTATTCAACATCAGATGAAAAAATTGAAGCTCAAGATGAGTTTGTAAATTTTCTTAAGGTCACACATCTAGTAAGTGAGAGAGTGAGGATTTGAATCCAGAAGCAATCGATTTTAAAGTATATGCTTTTTTCCACTGAACATTTTTTGCCTCATCCATAACCTGTAAAAATAGATTAGTGTGTATTATAAGACATAAGATGAATTTCTGTTATTTCTTGATGTAAATAATCTATCTCTAAATGATAAAAGCATGAGAGAACTTCCCACTGAATGAAAAATCCAGATTTTCTTTCTAAAAGAGTTATTTTAGTAACATATGGATAAATGACAATTTCTCTCAAATACAAATCTTTTATTATTAGATTTACTTACTGTATCTTTCCTTCAAATAGCTCAACACATGTTTAACTTCAACATTGAAATACCTGTTTGGCTAATTAGTTCATTACCTGTCTTTGATTTTAGAATGTGTCTGTGGATCACATTAGAGGAACTCGTGCAGTAGGTCAATGGGATATGCCACAGGTACCTGTGACAGAGAGTAAAGACAGTTACAGACCAAAAGAATGCTGCTGTGATTTTTCACACTGTCAGACTCAGATAGACTGTAAAAGGCACCTAAGTGCCCATCATCCTTCACACCACCTACAAGTGGTCCTATAAATTTTATAGGCTAAGATTAGCATATCCTTAAGTATGCAAAAAATTACTCCATGATAATTATAAAGCAGCAGCCATGTCTACCTAGTGGAACTCTGCCACAAATAATTGTGTCATTTGCTATCCTAATCTCATATCATAACAAATTCTGCTGTTTGTATGAGAAAGAAAATCCAATATTCCCTTCACATTTTCAAAAACTACCAGCCTGATGCTGATTCAAATAACTAAACCAAAGCTGTAGGGAAAGCCCTTAAGAGGTAAATAACTTACTCCAGTATGATTTTTTACTTATACTTTTGTTCAACAGTACTACTCACATCCAACCTCCCAACTGCTGAATGACTGCAAATAAATAGTCAATGATACTACAGCTCAGGATTTGTAGGAGAGCTAAGTGCAGAGAGCAGAAAAGCAGAATGGGTTAGAGAAAAAGTTCTCAGTTACTTTTCAATGGCCCTGCTGTAGTAAAGAGGAGAAATTGGCTATCTTTCTCTGATTAACTTTCTAGCAGCCTCTAGAATTAATTTCCTCTATTAAATCAAGTCATATTAGCTAAAATAATCCTGCATATTTAATATCATGTGCTTGATAACACCAACAGGTGTAAAGCAGACAAAAGAGTAACTGAGATCTTTACACAAAAAGGTAAAAAAGGCCAGGCGTGGTGGCTCACGCCTGTAATCTCAGCACTTTGGGAGGCTGAGGCAGGCAGATCACTTGACGTCAGGAGTTCGAGACCAGCCTGACCAACATGGTGAAACCCCGGCTCTACCAAAAACAACAACAAAATTGGCCAAGCATGGTGGTACGTGCCTCTATAATTCTGGCTACTTGGGAGGCTAAGACAGGAGAACTGCTTCAACCCAGGAGGCCAAGGTTGTAGTGAGCCAAAACTGGCCATACTCCAGCTTGGGCAACAGAGTGAGAATTTCTCTCAGAAAAAAAAAAAAAAAAGATGAAAAAAACTCCACATAGATGAATTTCTAAGACTTAATTGATTGGGATCGGTCAGTGTATCTTGGCTCCAGAAGAGAAAGGATTTTTCCAAATAAACACATCTGGGGCTAGAGAGAGGGAGAGTAGCACTTCATGAGTTTGGATAGCCATGAATTAGCGGGCCATCATTTTATAAGAATTGTCTAAATATTGCCCCAGAAGGAGGAAAAATACAGATTATTGTAGTAGATCTTTGTTATTCTGGGTCATTCACAGTTTTGAACTCTCTCATCACACTTTGATAAGTTACAAAATTGTGAGTCCTGCTTTCCCAATAATGAAGCAGACATTAAATTATTCAGCCCTGTTTACCAAGCTGCAACTTGTGTAAGCTCTCTGAAGTTCAGACTTCAGAACAACACACAGAAAATATAGAAGGATGCATACATAAGAAGTGGCATAAGAGTTGGTTCCACTGGATTGGAAATGTGTAACTGATTAAACAAACCAGCCCCAGTAATTTTATATGTCGAAGCTCTCTAATTGTTTCTGATTTCCAGAAAAATTCTAGCATTGACAGCTCAGTTCTTAGAAAACAAAATTATCATCATAAGAACCAGAAAAGGTTCACTTGGATTATTTCATTTTAAATTAACCTCATTCATCTTATTAACAGAGCTAATAGTGAGAAAGAGTAGAAAGGGGGCTTAGCTTCAATTCACTCCCACTAGAGCACTCTTTCCTGTATCCCCAGGGATCACAAAACCTACACCACTACCTCACTGATGCCATAATGTTTGAATCATGCCTCTTAATTTAATGTTTGAACCATTCCTTTTAATTCCAGGAGCTGGCCTTAGGAGATAACCAAGGTCATGGAGTGTCCTACTTAGGGAAGAAATGCTGAACAACTGATTTACAGCCTTGTTGCTTCTGGCCAGACTACCAGGTTGCCCATTACTCAAGGTAATTGTAGCAACCAGGTAATGCTTATCTGCCTACCTTATCCTTCATGTGCTTTGACCAGTCCAACCTGCATACCCTACCCCTGATACCTATTCTTTTGCCTAATGAAAAAGTTCTACCAGCTCTTTTTAAAATGTCAGTCAAGGAATTCTCTCTTTCTCTGTGTGTGTCTCTCTCTCTGCCTCCCTTATGTCTGGGCATAAGCTCAAATGAAGCCTTCTCTGGGAAAACTCTTTCGGCTTCTTGTCAATTTTTATTGCACTGACGGCCCAAGAACCCAGGTTAGTAGCAATAGTTCAGAGAAATGTTTACAGTGTGTTACTTGATTTCAGTAGTCTTTACTAGGATTTTTTCAGGATGGGCTGGTGAACAAGATGACAGTGTGTTTAATTGAATTTGCTTTTATTATTACTCATAACATATGTTTTAAGACAGTATAGTTTATTACTGAAAAATGAAAGGCAACAGGAGATCTTAGCATCTAATTTATCACATAGGGGATATCTTTTCTCTGATGATAAGAAGCATTGTTGTCATACTTCCTAGGTATAGGCCAGTCACAAAGCTTATTAGGGCCCAGAGGTCAGTGCATTATAACAAAAGTTTAACTAACCACCATTGGCATTAGAACTGAGGTTCTCAAGGCTGATGGAATTGCTAAGAATGGTGCTGCTGAACAAAGAATCTGGGTCATATAAAGCTCTTTAAATCTTATCAAGTCTACTTTAGGCCTTCGATTCCTATATGGAACTAGCCTCCTACAAAGTTGCCAGAGGAGCTGAGAGAAAGCTAAGGAAATGATGAGGAAACTGAGATGAGGTAAGCTAGACCTAAAGAGGAAAAGCAGCCACCTCTCCTGCAGGGCCCTCCATTCAGGGTCCTCCTGGAAAACCCCCTGGAGGAAGCGTTCCTGTTGCAGTCGGAGTGAATGTCCGTCTTGTTTAACCACCAGCAGGGGGATTCCTTTCTGGAGAGTCCACGTAGTCATCATCTCTTTGACCTCTGCATTTTCCCCCAGAAAGGTGAGCTGAAATGACAGGTGACTATGATAACTCAAGAGAGAGGAGACAACCCAAAGACAGAGGGACAGAAACTTCCATCTCCTTTGGATGCCAGAAATAAGACTTGGGGAACGGAAGACTCAGGCTGCTATCTCAGGGAAGAGCAATCCAGGCAACTGGATGAGGGATGGCTATCCCAGGGCTGCTCTCTGACAATTACTTGAATTGAGGGATATATATAGGATTTCACAGAGTTAATACATGGCAGGAAAAGCCAGTAAAAAGGGGGTTGAGACTGGAGTCTCTTTCCTGCCCTGTTTCAAAAGCAAATAAACAAAATCAAACAAACAAACAAAAACCCTCTAATAACAGTAAAATCCAAGAGGAGTGGTATAAGAGGGAAATATCTGTCTTCAGGGAAGCTTTAAATATTTCAACAGAACAATTTTATATCAATAGAGGTATAGCGAATGGAGAACAAAACCTCTGGCTGCTGCGCTTCTAGTATGGGTTTCTGATCACTGGATAATGCTGAATCTTCCTTTAGAAAACACTATTTAGGGCTGGGTGCGGTGGCTCACGCCTGTGATCCCAGCACGTTGGGAGGCTGAGGTGGGCGAATTGCATGAGGTCAGTCTGGCCAACATGGTGCAACCCTGTCTCTACTAAAAATACAAAAAAATTAGCCAGGCGTGGTGGTATACACCTGTAACCCCAGCTACTTGGGAGGCTGAGGCAGAGGGATTACTTGAACCAGAGAGGTGGAGGTTTCAGTGAGCCGAGATCATGCCACTACACTCCAGGCTGGGCAACAGAGCAAGGCTTTGTCAAAAAAAAAAAAAAAAAAAAATTAGGGGAATTAACACGACTCTTTTTCTAAATAAAAAGTTTTCCTTTTTTCCCGTGTGATGACTGACTTTCTTTTCTCTTTCCTGTAGTGATTCTATAACTTCCCAGAAGGAAAAAGAAAAACATATACTGTATTTCCAAACCTAACAGCATACTTATTTTGGCATTTTTCAGAGCTTAAGGGATGCCAATGCAGTAGTAACCACTCAAAAACATTTTGAGCTGATTTTTAGCTAGCAGTGGGGTTGTGGGAAAGCTGAACTAAAACAACAAAAATGTAATAGCAACAGCATCATCCCCCTAAATATCCCAAGCATTTCCCCTTCAGTTTTGTTTTACAGAAAATTGCAGGGACTTTCTTTCTCTTCAGCTTTTAAAAGGGACAGGTGGGCTACTCTGTATGTCATACTCACTCCAGGTCAGGCTATTCCACAGATCTCTTCTACTCTTTGACTCTCTTTATCCTTACCATGTTATTTGTCATCTTGGGATCCGAATGACAAACTCCACCAGATGTAAAATCACTTTCTAAACAACTCTGCAAAACAAGAACAAAAGAGCACTGCCATGTAGGCATCATTAGTTGGCTGAACATGCACATTAGCCATGGATGCAGGCATTTATTAAAAGAGCTGTATGGAATAATTCATCCAGACATGATAATGAACATGAAAATGAAAAAAGAGGCATGTTTGCAGTGACCTAGGAGAGAAGTTCACAAAAGTTATTTATTTGTGTTATATATATGCATGTGTAAAGTTTCCTTAAAAAGTTCAATAAAGTCAATAACTGTTCTAAGGAAGAATCAATTTGTTGAATTTTCTATCCAATTCTTCTCTTTCCCTTAAGAAAGGGTCTTATTTTATTATTTCATTATGCATGTTACGCATGCCCCTATTTAGCATGTAGGCAACTCTAGTACTATTAACTCTCCCCTGCCATATTGCAAGTTCTTTGACAGCAGTGGAAACACCTCTGTTTACCTGGGTATTCCTACAGTGGCTATCCCAACAGCATGTGATGACTGTACAATATTTCGAACTAACTGGGAATAAAATAAGAATTAAGAAAAGTACCAACTTGGCAATCAACCTTGAATAACCAGTAGTTAAGGGCAACTGCAAATGAGAAAAAATGAAGTATGTGCTAAGGCTCTCAAATGCCTTTAATTGATCTTATGAAAAATAACAGCAAAGAATTCTTCTCATTCTCAAGTTGCTATTGGCATGTATTAGAATTGACTTTATGTGACACAATAGTGGGCAAGATATTTTCAGTAATTTATCATTTTAATACTACAGGGCCCTTTGGTGTCAGAAGGGAGTTGGTTAAAATCTAAGACCTTTAGGGGAAGGTCGATGGGGGACTTTTCTTATAACTAGGAAGTAGCTGTGATACAATTGAAAGAATAACTATTGGACTTGGAGTCAGAAGACAAATTTTAAGTACTGATTTTCTCACTGACTTGGTGACTTTGGGCAAATCTCTCCCTTAGTATCAGTTTTCTCACCTATAAACATGGAGTAATGATGATTACTTTAATCTCTTGAGATGATTATAAGCATGATGTGACAAAAAATAACACAGGAATCTACACTGCTGGACTAAAGTGATCTGGTAACTGCTGGCCACATTTTCTTTCTAACTCCCACTCTCTACTGCCAGCATGCACACCAAATGATAGATTCTTCCGTGTTGGAGAGGGGCTAAACTGACGTCTACAAACATGCATACATGCACACACACATAGCAAGGGAGAGGGAAATGGAGAGAGACGAGAGAGAGAAGCAATACAATACTTGGTGTTGAGAAGCTTAAGCGGAAGTATGGAGAAAGAGTGTCTGGACCACTGACGGTGGGTGATGGAAATGGATAGTAAAGAGCATCTTTATATGTTTTTTGTTTGTTTGTTTGTTTTGTTTTGTTTTGAGATAGAGTCTCACTCTGTTGCCAGGCTGGAGTCCAATGTTGTGATTTCAGCTCATTGCAACTTCCACCTCCTGGGTTCAAGTGATTCTCCTGCCTCAGCCTCCCGAGTAGCTGTGATTACAGGTGCGCCACCATGCCTGGCTAATTTTTTTTTTTTTTTTTGTATTTTAGTAGAGATGGGATTTCACGATGTTGGCCAGTAAGACCTCGATCTCCTCACCCCATGATGTGCCCGCCTAGGCCTCTCAAAGTGCTGGGATTACAGGCATGAGCCACCACACCTGGCCTATAAGTACTTTTATAAGTAAGAACTATGTATTTCAATATGCCTCAGGATTTTCAAGAAATGCAAGTAAAAAATTAGAGCTGTGAAATAATTTTTCATTGTTGGATTTTGTTTCTTTAACCACAAAATCACACATCAATTTAACCATAAGGGTGTTTTATAAGGGCACAAAAATATCAAATGAGATAATGAACATGAAAGTGCTTTTTATTCTTTAACTTTGATTCTTATTTATTATTAATTATTGTTGTTATTATTAGTATTATTATTGAGACAGGGTCTCGCTGTGTTGCCCAGGCTGGAGTGCAGTGGTGTAATCTCAGCTCACTGCAACCTCCAGCTGCTGGGTTCAAGTGATTCTCCTGCCTTAGCCTCCCGAATAGCTGGGATTACAGGCAAGTGCCACCATGCCAAGCTAATGTTTGTATTTCTAGTAGAGATGGGGTTCCACAAATTGGCCAGGCTGGTCTCAAACTTCTGACCTGAAGTGATCTACTCGCCTCAACCTCCCAAAGTCTTGGGATTACAGGCGTGAGCCACTGTACCCGGCCATGAAAGTGCTTTTTAAACTGTAAACTGCTGCACAAATATTAAGCAATATTATTACTGTCCTTGGGACACAAGTGCTTATAAAAAAGAAAGGATCTCTTCTGTCTGCAATGACTTGGGGTTCTTCTAATTACAGGTATGAGTTCTCTGGGTCTAATGGTTCTATAAAAAATTATTTTCTTTGCAGTTGGAAATTTTAAAATATTTTAATAATTATTAGAATCATCTGAATTAACTGAATTTTTCTGCTTTGCCTTTCCTATGATCTACATGAATCCCAAAGACAAAGAGACCATGAGTTCTTTAATCAGTCATTAACTACTTGTTAATCACCATTACAGGATCAGCATATGCTAGGTGCTATCACATTTTAAAAAAAAGACTAGACACAATTTTTGTTCTTAAGCACATTATCATTATTGAACTAATAAAAACAATAAAAGAGGGTACTATTATGTGGAACAGATTATAAGTGCACTTCTAAGAATTTAGCAGACAGGCAAACGAATGAGAACTGGGACAGTCTGTAAGGAGGAGGTGAAATCTCAGCTGGATCTTGAAAGTTGGGTGGCATTTGAATTGTTGGAAAGAAGAAAGGGCATTTCAGCTAGTAAAGGCACTAGAAATATAGGCACAATGATCCAGGGAGGCAAGATTTCTTCTTATGAGGGAGAAGATTAGTTTTGCTAAACAAATAATATATGTTGGGGAATATGGTTGACAACCTTAAAATTTGCCAGAGATTAGGTGCTATATGGTAGAAATGACAACATTTTAAAGATTTTGGATCAAGGCAACATAAAAATGTAGTATTAGCCATAGAAGAGAAACCAAAGAAAGTCAGGTCAAATAGTGAGCCCCCGCGGCCACTCCAGCATGACATCCTACTGTGATGTTAGAGGAAAAAGGGAAGTGCTGCCTTCTATGGACCACGGCAACCTAGCAAGCAGAATAAATATGGTTGACTGACAATATATAACTATAAACATTCACAATTACCATTACCCAACAGATGACTTACATTTGACAGACTGTTCCACAAATCGTCATTCTTAGCATTTCTATAGCTGAACTTCTTTAAGTACTGAATTATTCCTTTCTGGAATTTCTCCTCACCCAGAAAATCCTTGAGCATATTCAAAATACAAGCTCCCTTTAAAAAAACAAAAGAGTTGAAAAAAGAGATAAAGAAAAGGGTAGTATGGTATGTTTTTAAAGGAAGCTTAAATTTTATGAAACATGTGTGATGTCTGAAAAATGAACAAATATAAAGTGAAACAAGTAGCAAGAACTGGCACCAATGACCTAAACTGTTGATTTTATAGTCATTATTACGTTTCTTCTGAAAGCAGAGCTTTCACCTGCACGTGATATTTACTACCTTGTTATAGGAAACTTCATCAAACATTTCCTGTATTTGAGTCGGAGTTTCTGCTGGTTTGGAGATAGGGCGGGATGAATTCAATGAATCTTTTGTAATTACTTCAAAACACACATTCAAAAAATGGTCATCCTAAATAGGGAGAAAAATGTTTAGTTTTAGTTTCTATTTGACACTGTAAAAGCAATAGAAAACACAGTAGGTTTAAGTAAGATGTTCTTAGAGGTAAGATTTCAATCAATATTTCTTGGAAGATTTTTTTTTCATTTATGTATTCCCTTTTCACTGTTTCTCTACTTTAAAAAGATACAAATCCAATATTCCTTCAGACATTGCCTGAATGTTTACCATGTACCAGCCCTTCAATACAGAAATAAAATAATGGTTTCCATTTACTGAATACTTGTTATGTGCCTAGACCTATCATCTGCAATCCTGTCAACACCTCTGCAAGGGAGATGTAGTATAAGCTTGTTACAAATGAGAATATATAAAGCTTTGGCATTAAGCCACAAATTCAGTATATACACCGTAACAAGAAGAGCCTATTTGAATCCATGTCTGTCTATAGTGTACTGGACTAAATATAGATCCTAAAGACCTCATTAACCATTACTAACCACCTTGATATGCAAATTTGTATAGTGTTCAGATCACTATATTTGTTTTTAAAAAAGACATACCTGAAGAAATCCCTTCAAACATTTTGGGGAAGCCAGCAGACCCTTTAATGTTGATTTCAGGTTACATGCCAAGAACTCTGTATAGTACCTAGTAGCTGTGGGCATTCCTGTGCGGATGTATACAAACAGTGTATACAACCCACATACACAGCTCTACATTTGTATTAGTTTGTCTTCTCTGTTTACAAACTTTGGGGTGACAGATTTATGTTGATTGTTTTCTAAAACTTTCAATGTTTCATCCAGTTCTGTGATCTGTTTCATGTATCAAACAAAATGCCATATGTTCAAAAACCACAACATTATGTAGTTTTTCTCTTTAACATTAACTTGAAATTTTAACAGTGAATTGATGATTCTTTACACCATATAGTATGATACACAGAATTGTGAACTTACAAATTGCAGCTCTGGATATGTAGCATTAACAGCAATAAGTTCCATGTAATTTGCAAAACCTTCATTAAGCCAAATATCATTCCACCATTCCATGGTGACCAGGTTGCCAAACCACTAGGAGGTAAAAACTCAATGTTATTAGAAGTTAAACAAATAAAAGTTATTAACTTTAGCAAAAAGAAAAGTTACTAACTTTTTTTATTAGTTAGGATCTCTCGTCTCCCTTTGCTACCCTTTTCTCTTTGTACAGTTTTCTTCTACTGATTTTCTTGCCTTCTTATTCTCACCACCACATTTTTGCTTGATTTTCTTTTTTCTTTTTTTGTATGTTCTCAATGCCCTTAACTCTTCGACTTTCATTCTATCTGCCCAACATTTCCTAGCTATTAGATTTAATATTAAGAAAGAAAATGGAACACTTTGTGGAGGTAGTTTGTTTTTCCTGCACAATAAGAACAATCTCACCTTGTCCTTGGTATATGATGATGTTCAAGGGAGAAATGTAAACCCAAGTGTCCTGGGTGAAGTTATATTTTTATATTAAGTAGCAGGTACTTAGGAGAATCATAAGAATTCATTTAGGGCTCTCAGATTGTTATATAATCGTTATATAATATTACTGAAGAGCAAATTCTGTTCTTAGCCTCTGCCCCTGACTTACTTCCATGGGCCACTAGAAACAATAAAGGTCTAAGATTTAAAATATATACAAATAAAATAAAAAGGATGCATAAAGATAATCGACATGTTTACCCTTTACCTCTATTTGATCTGTATTATACATTTTAAATATTACTATTCTTTTATATGCTTTTATATTTTATTTATTTAGTCTATATGCCTAATACTGTACATCTAGTGTATGTCTCTAAAATTGCAATCTCTAGAAGGACCAAAGCTTCAACAATAAGATTCTAAGATTCAGAAGAGCCTGGTTATAGTTACAGAACAGAAAATTGTAAGTCTGTAGCTTCTAGAAACCATTTAAGCACTATGCCTTTTCTGACAGCCTTCAGATTACTTTACAAGTGGGCACCAACTTTCTGAAGGGCATTCATGGAAAGGAAGAGGTGTTTCCTCAATTTGAAAACTGGTGAATATAAGAAGTACAGGATAAACTGACTCTGGTCACTTCACCAGTTAGTAAAACTAGTTTATTCATTCATTCAATAAATACCTATGGAGAAACTACTGCATTCCTGGCACCATGCCATATGTTAGAAATACAAAGATGTATATAATACAGCCACTCCCTCAATACAAATGATGGAGGTCAACCAGTAGACAAATAAATACAGTAAAGCAGGTGCTAAGATCAATGTCTTTGCCAGGGACAGAGGGGATTCTAGGAGGAAATAAACAGTTTTGCCAGGACGGTGTTCATTTCCTGAGCCTTGCAAATAGTACTCAGGTATGCTGAATATCAGGTAGCAGGAGCAAAGGCAGAGTGATACAACCTGCCATGCTCAGAAAATGGCAGATAATCTTGGATGGCTAAAGTTTAGGTGTGGGCAAGAGATGAGGCTGGAGAGGTAAAAAGGAGCTGGGTCATGGGGACCTTGTATGCCAGGCTAAGACAGTTGGCATTGGAGAATCCTTGCCAGGATTATGCACAGAGTGACATGTTAATATGGTCATCAATGGGAAGACAAAAAAGTGGGGGCAAAAATTCCAGTGCTGTTTGCTGCTTCAGCACTTGACTGCATCTCCGTGGAACAGAAGCTATTAAAGGGAGGGCCAGAGGGATCGTGGAGCCTCAGAGTTCTTCCCTACAGAGCACTTCCCTACAAACAATGGGCAGAAATCCCCAGACTCAGTTAAGTGCTTTAGAGCTCCTGGTGACTCATGATCAAAACACCTAAAATGAGCCAGTGGGGAGATTCTGAACCAGAGGAAACAGCCCATGTGTTCTCGAAGCACAGTGCTGAGCATGGCTCTCTGTGTAAAGGAGTATTCAGTTCACTGGTTTAAAGAACAACAAGTCATTATTGTGGTGATGATAAAGGATAAAGTTAAAATGTTTTAAATAACAGATTTTACCAGATTCTACAACAGAATGGTATTTGCCCACTTGGTGAAAGACAATTTTGGTGCCTTTAATAATTTACTGCTTTACAGAGAGTTTTCAGAAATGAAAGAGGTAATAGTCTCCAATCTCTATAGACCTAGCTTTACAATTCCAAATTTGTAGGTAATACAGTGTTGATAGATGGCCCTTAGATACCTTATTCTGTAAGAAATAGTATTTCTTGTAGATGTAGTGGCCACTGTCATCATCATTAATAACTAACACTTATTGAGTGCTTACTATGTGATCTGCACACTTTCCCTATCCATAATCCTCACAATAACTTTATGAAACAGAACTATTATTAATTTCGTTTTATAGATGGAGACACTGAACTTCAGAGAGTTAGGTAATGTGCCCAGGATCATCAACCCATCAAGTTTCACTTGAAGTATTTCATCATGGCCATGTAAGCACAGGTTCCAACTGAAGGAAGATTGATTTTGCCCTAGATTGGAATGTCAGAGTACCAGGGGATATAAGGAGAAATATTTTTAGTAGAAATCTTTGTTTGTAAGGTTTCCAATTCTGTGCTTCATGTGTCTATAGAGTCGCTTCCCTTCTTTTCCCAAATGACATTTGAAGGCTTTGCTTTGAAAGGTTTTAGAGGATAAATTTAATGGCTACTTCTCGTGATAAAATTCCAGTATGCACACCGCAGTTCAGAGACTGAGTACTCTGCTACTTGACATGTTGTATTAGGTTTAGTAATCTCTAAGTTCCCCTCTAGAGGTAAATGAGTTGATTTATTTTGTTTCAGAAAGATTGGTGGTGTTCTATATAATGTTATTTTGAACTGATATCGAGATAATGTCATGAGTGCCAAGTACCTGATGTGCCATTTCATGGGCTATGACTCTGGTGACCCACAGTTTATCAGAAGCAGAAGAGGTCTTCGGGTCAAAAAGCAGTGATGTCTCCCTATATGTAATAAGGCCCCAATTTTCCATGGCTCCAGATGCAAAGTCAGGAATAGCAATCAAATCTAAGAAATAAGAACAACCACAGTTGATTTTTATGGCTCCCACACCAGAAATAGAATTTGCTCCCTGCTCAAATACACTATGATCCTTTAAGTATATGTAAGCACACTTTTTGAAAACATCAAGAATATCTTAACACTGACAGGGTGTCTTATAGTTGCGCTGAAAATAATCAGTGCCCATTATCAAGTGGAATAAGTTGTACAAAGCGTTTTGTAGATGAAGTAACATATTGACATTTAACCATTTTCTTCCTGAAAGTGCTGAACTCTGAAAATATTTTGGGTGCCTTACCACCAAGAAAATAATTTATTTAGAAACAACCATATTGTATTTTATGTTAGTACTGCTGAAAACTTTAAAAAAGGTATCAAATAATTTCTAATATGTTTGAGATTCATCAAAACATATAATGAACTCATTTCTAGAAAAAACAAAAAGATACATGATTTTAATTTCAGGAGAACACCTCTTATGGGTCGTCTCTATAGTCAATATTTTGATTGATATTTCTATCACATCCAGCCTCTATTATGAGCACAAGTCCTTGTATATGTGTGTGTGTATATATATATACACACACACACCTGTATATATATACACATATGCAAACATATATATACATACACAGGTATATGTATATGTGCATTGTTTACTATCCTTTGCTAATGATTTCACGTAAGCTAAAAAATTTCTGGCTAATATTTAGTCTTTGAATTCTGCTAGCTAAAATGTTCTGTTTAGCTGGAAAAAAAGATAATTTTTTAAAAGTTCAAAATGAACCAAGTCACTTGGCTTATAATTACATTGTCTGGAGTTAATACTGGTTAATTCTAGTAGATTAAAAACAAGTATACATAACACAATCAAAAACCAAATTAGCGCTAATAAAGATTAGTATTCACTAGCACTTCAAATGTGGGAATGATTTTTCTTCTAAATTGCGTTGATGATTTTATAGTAGTGGGACTTACATCTGCTCTATTTTTTCTTAAGCTGCATGTTTCCTCTCTGTTAGTCTTAAAGGTATTTCATATGCTCTTTAAGACTGCATTTCTCAAGAACATGCATTAATATGGTTGATGGTTGTTATTAATCTTTCCTTGACTTTTGACCTAAAGTACAACAGTAAATTATGTATAAATGGGATTTAGTATATCTGACCTAAAGGGTATGTAGAATCTGCACAATAATAATAGAGTAAGACTCAGGAACTATCAAAATAAGCCCCTGGATATAGCTTTTAATTTTTTTAAGCCTAGAACTGTATGCCAATTGAAGGTCCCTTTTAGTTTATGGAAGGAAAATGCATTGGAGTTGGGGGCAAGAGGTGAGAAAGGACAGGATAAGAAGTGTATCTTAAATTCCAAAGGAAAAAAATTGTTTTGTCACTATCAGAAACCCCAAGCACTAATCTTTATATGCTATGAAACTTTCTTCACAGTTTTTATATGCTCTACAACAGGGGTCCCCAATGCCGGGGCCGCAGACCAGTACCTGTCAATGGCCTATTAGAAACTGGGTTACATGGCAGGAGGTGAGCGGTGGGCGAGAGAGCATGACTGCCTGAGCTCTGCCTCCTGCCAGATCAGTGGTGGCATTAGATTCTCATAGGAGTACGAATCCTATTGTGAACTGCTCATATGAGGGATCTAAGTTGCGTGTTCCTTATGATAATCTAATGCCTAATGCTCTGAGGTGGAACAGTTTTATCCAAAAACCATTCCCCCAATCTTCGTGGAAAAATTGTTTCCACAAATCTGGTCCCTAGTGTCAAAAAGGTGGGGGGTCGCTTCTCTACAACATTCTAAAAATAACGTTTTTATTTTTTAAGATAGAAAATTAAAAGCAAGATAGACTGTGAGTATCATCTCATGTAAAGACCTACTACCACACCCAGATGATCTGTTTCCTGCAATTTTTTTTTAATCTGTTCCACAGTCTTACCATCCAACCTCAGTGCCCAATATAGATAACAGATGGAGGCACAGTTTTCAGTTCTCTCTCTGCATAAACTTTTGATAACTTTTATAAAAGATTGCTGACCTTGTACAAATAAGGTATAGCGATTCCTCCCGAAATCCCTCTAATTCTAATATGCAATGTGTGTGTGCGCGCGCGCGTGTGTGTGTGTGTGTGTGTATTTTATAATGGAAAATCTATTCTCTAATCAGTGCTGCTGGGGCATAGAAAAGCAGCATGATGGGAGGTGTGTTTCCCTCCCATAGAAGAGGAACATAATGGGTGAGAGCCTTGACGTCCACCACAGGGAGCCACAGCATCACTGTGGTAGACAAATATTCAAAGAGCATTCCTATGATGAACTCTTGGACATGTAGACCCTTATTCTGAACAGAACAGTCACTGTTTTCCTTCTCTTTTTCTCCCCATCTCTTTCCAGGGCCCTCTACCTGGCTTCCGTACCAGCCTCCAGCGTGTGCCCTTTTTGATCGGCCTGGGAAAGAGTGCAATGCAGATATGTTAGCATTAAACCTGATAAAAGAATACAGAAATGATCCACACTATTGGGGCATCTCATAAATATTTTATTTTCTACGATCAAGAATCATCTCTGAGGAACAAATTATTTTTTCCTGGGCTAACTGAATTCCTCAGTGCTCATTTAAGTCCCACAGAAAGAGAAAGAGGGAAGAAATCAAAGCAAGTTCTATGAGCAAAAATGAAGACAATAATGTGGAATTTGAACATACCCAGTTTGGGGAGTGGATAGTTGATATCAAAGTACTTTTCATAAAAATCAAGTAGCTTCAGTGACGCCTGCAAAGCATAATGTGTTTGATTCCATTTGTCTGGGGATGCATAGATGGACACCTGGGAAATGTGGATCAGAAGAGGTTTTTGAATGACAGCTCCCTGGCAAAATTCCATTTCTGATAACCCTCTCACACAGAAAGGCAGACTGCATCTTTTCAAGAAAGTTTTAAGATACCATTAAGCATGTTGTCAATAAGGATAAGAGTTTCTGTGACGTATTAAAGCAAGTCAGTCTTGAAAATTACAAACACCCTGGACCTTCTATTACAATCCATTTCCTCAGTGCTCATCTGTAACTTTCAAATCATATTAACCCATCGTATCATAACCCAAGTATATCATAGAGATGAACCCACTTGAGTTCATCTCTATGATATCTTTAGCACTTGACAACTAGCTTTCCAAAATAATGACCACAAACACAATTCAAATAAAACATAGGTTTCTTCTAGACCTACGTAGGGAAGCCATGAAGAATTTATTGGATCTGCCGTCTGTCAAGTTTGCTTTAAACTAAGAAATGTTCAAATATGTTCAATGGCTCCCCCAAAGAAACTAGCTATCAAGTAGAAAAAAATAGAATTAGATTCAAATTTTATTGCCTTCCAAGTATAGGGCTACTTTTATTTCATGACCCATGTTTACACTCTGAATTAACTGAAGTCCTTCAAAACTTTCATGTGGAGAAAATGTAAATGGCCACCATTTTTTGACAGTTTACCAGGCACTGTGCTGAATGCTTACACATAAAATCTAATTTAATACTTGCACCCACTCTATGAAGCAGGTGCCATTTTATAGATGAAACAATAAAAACACATAAAGATTTAGTAACTTGCTCCTGATCACCCAGGCTGAAAGTTGTAGAGCTGGGATGTGAATCCAAAGAGGCTAACAGGAACCTGTCCTCTGAAGTGCCATTCACCTCCTGCACATCCATGTCTATGCATATATACATACATAAGTGCAGAGGTGCCATGATGTGTATGTGTAGCTACACAACTCATATATCTACCTATTCATAAACATAACATGTATGTAAATTGTAATAGATATTTTATATCCATTTTTCTTTTTTCTTCTTTTCTTTTTTTTTTTGAGACCAAGTCTCACTCTTGTCACCCAGGCTGGAGTGCATGGCATGATGTCAGTTTACTGCAACATCTGCCTCCCAGGTTCAAGCGATTCTCCTGCCTCAGCCTCCCGAGTAGCTGGGATTACAGGTACCTGCCACCATGTCTGGCTAATTTTTGTATTTTTAGTAGAGACAGTTTCACCGTGTTGGCCAGGCTGGTCTCAAACCCCTGACCTCAGGCAATCTGCCAGCCTCAGCCTCCCAAATGCTGGGATTATAGGCATCAGCCACTGTGCCCACCCTATACCCATTTTTCAAAAACATTATTTTATAACTCTTTAAAGATGTTTTTATGTCTATAATTTGGTCCCTTGGGATAAGAAGTTCTTTTTTATGTATTTAATGTGTCCACTGATGTTTGCAAATATTTAACTACAAAGATAATCATTAGGTATTGTAAGTTTTTGCAAACAATGAAGACTCTAAAAATTATAACGACCTTTTTTCATTGAGGGAAAAAAGTTAAAAAAGAAAACAGTGGGAAACGGTCAGGCACGGCGTCTCATGCCTGTAATCCCAACACTTTGGGAGGCCAAGGCAGGAGGATCACCTGAGGTCAGGAGTTCAAGACCAGCCTGGTCAACATGGTGAAATCCCATCTCTACAAATAGAAATTAGCTGGGCATGATGGCCCGTGCCTGTAATCCCAGCTACTTGGGAGGCTGAGGCAGGAGAATCACTTGAACCCAAGAGGTGGAGATTGCAGTGAATTGAGATCGCATCATTGCACTCCAGCCTGGGCAACAGAGTGAAAATCTGTCTCCAAAAAAAAAAAAAAAAAGTGGGAAACAACATACATGTCCAAAAATAAGGTGCTGATTTTAAAATCCTTATTAAACATCCATGAAATATTAATATAATATTATTTAAAATTTTTAGTGACATTCAACTTTTATGGCATATTTTGATGAAAAATTGGTTAAAATAGTCAATATACTATTTTGCAAAGGGTATGTGTGTCTGTGTGTGTGTGTGTGTGTGTGTATATATATATATATATATACACACTTTGAAAACTACCTTTACATATATATAGTCAGTAAATACTGTTACTATTTTGATGAAAAATTGGTTAAAATAGTCAATATACTATTTTGCAAAGGGTATGTGTGTCTGTGTGTGTGTGTGTGTGTGTGTGTGTATATATATATATATACACACTTTGAAAACTACCTTTACATATATATAGTCAGTAAATACTGTTACTATGTACACCTGTATATGCTGACATACATATAGAAAATATTTGGAAGGCTTCCATTAATATTATCAGTAGTTGTATCTTGGTAACAAGACTATGGATATTTTTTCTTTCTTTCTTTCTTTCTTTTTTTTTTGAGACGGAGTCTCGCTCTGTCACCCAGGCTGGAGTGCAGTGGCCAGATCTCAGCTCACTGCAAGCTCTGCCTCCTGGGTTTATGCCATTCTTCTGCCTCAGCCTCCTGAGTAGCTGGGACCACAGACGCCCGCCACCTCGCCCAGCTAGTTTTTTGTATTTTTTAGTAGAGACAGGTTTCACCATGTTAGCCAGGATGGTCTCGATCTCCTGACCTCGTGATCCACCTGTCTTGGCCTCCCAAAGTGCTGGGATTATAGGCTTGAGCCACCGCGCCAGGCCTGGATAATTTTTAATTTAGTTTTTTATCTATCTCTTTTTGTAATATAAACATAATACTTTGATAATAAGGAAAAACATGAGAAAATAAAAGTTCACTGCTCTCAGGACACTTTTCTGCACTGCGTAGAAAATTAGAACTCAGTCTCACCTTGACTCCTGATGAGGTGATGCCACTCACAGAGTGGAAATCACAAACAATGTAGGCTACAAGGTATGTACTCATTTTTACAGTAGTTTCAAAGTGATCTTCCAAAAGACCTCCTTCAAGTTCAATTGTCTTCACCTACAGAAACAAAAAGGAATAATCAGTACTTGAAAACTGGAGTATTTCACAACCGTGCCTATGACTTATGTCAAGTGAGTGTTAGAGGCAAGCCTGATACTCTCAAGGACAATTGATGACCTCCTAGGAGAGCAATGGCCTCTCCTAGTATTCTGTGGCCTCTCTTACCTCTATTGCTTTTACCCTGGCACTCTGTTGAAGACACAAAGCCCTGCTTTTGAGATCCCCAAAGCACAAAAATGCCAAATCTCATTTTGTTGATTGAAAGCACTAAAATATTAGCTATTTCTGTTTTCTTAAAATGCAATACTCTCCAACACTGGCATCAATTCAGCTTCTGGGCTTTTAAGTAAAATACCAGATAATGGCCCCTTTCCCTTTGTTGTACAAGAAATACACCTCTGTGGAAAAAGGAAACAGGAAGTGAAACTGAACTAGAGGCCTCACATTATCTTTTAAACCTCTTATGTGGGTGTGAGGTTGCTGTTATTTCTCAGGTGAGGAAACAGAAGCTCAGAAAGGTTCACAGAATTGTTGGAGATCACATGGCTAGTTCCACGGTAGGACCAAGATGTGGATGGTGACTGTGTGATTCCAAAGATGATGCTCATTCTCCCACTTGCGGCATGACAGTTTGAGTCACGGTCTTATTTTATCTTTGCTTCATTGATTCAGCAATGAAAGCAATCAGGCCAAGGAGGTCATTAGTAATTTAAGCTTCTGCCCATCTCCTGAGGAAGCAGACGCTTTTCAGCCTGCAGTCTCGTCAGCTGCATCCATCAAGATCACTGGGTAATGACTGAATTCCATCTGCATTTGGTCTGGGCAGCTTGTCTCAGAGATGGTCTTCACCATAGTACAATGCCTCCAAATACTGAATGGGTACAGATTCAAAAATCTGAAAACATTTTCTTCCAGCTAGTCACAACTCTTAGACAGGCTCTTCCCCACCTCTCTCCCTGAGCCCTTTCTGGGAGTCAGGCTTGTGATGATGCCGACTGCAGCTTATTAAGCATGTTTGACATGTTGGAGAAGATTACAGTTTGCTTTGGTGAGAGAAAATAGCTTGAAGCATTATCATAAATTATCTAGTCTACTTCGATGGCAAATGTTTTTGCTATTAAATTCTACAGAATTTAATTTTACTGAATTCTATTTGAAATCTATTTCTAAGTTTCAATAAAGAAGAAGGTACTGACCAAATACTCTAAGAAAGGTAGAAGTATATACAGGGCTGTAACTTTTTAAAACTCTATCCAGCAAATTAATTTTCCCTAACAACAGTCTCCGTTTTTAGGAATCTGATTCAACCAATGTTCTCTGGTTATCCACTCCCAGCAGAGGAGATGCCGTCTTATGGTGGGGACTGAGAGCTGGGGTATTGGTGGTCTTCTGACCAAACTCAGCAGCAAAACCATTTAGTCAAGTGTGTGGAGGGGTTACTGGTGGAGGGGTGAGGCTGTGAGACTATGGGGAAATCAGTCTGGGCTACTAGAAGGCTGATGGCAGAGATAGTTAGGAGGCAAATGGGTGTTTGCTATGGTTTATTCCCCCTAGATGAAGACGATATAGTCCATGGAAGCTGAGTTTTGTTCAGAAACCTGGAGTGGCCCATGTAGATTAACATTGTCCTAAATGGACGTGTATGGGGTATTAGTGTAAGTTCTTCCAGGATGGTGATGTAAGCTCCAAGTACAAAACACTGGTTGCTAGACAAGGATTTGGCTGTTTTCTCAATACCAGCAGTACTTTACTGGCATAGCAATTGTCACCAGTGAGTATGTGTTTCCTTACAGGATGAAAGAGACGAATGAGTGTCCAAAAGATATGCTGCCTCTACTAGCACTTGGGTGCCTCCTCACTTCTCTTAAATCCTGCATTCTTAACTAAGGAAATTGAGAACTGCGTGTGTATTGTTTCTTCCCACCAGTCTACATAACCCAGCTTAGGTGCTACAACTGTTATCTAGAGAGTATGATTGTGACATTACTTCAGTTCTCCTTTTTTGACTAACCATGCGAGCCTGGGTTGGTCAATGTTTATAAGAAGCAGAATGTTAAATCAGTATTTGCTGAAAAGGGCATGATCCAGCGAGCTGCTTCAGTCAACTGGGCAAAGAAGAGATTCAAGGACCTTAGAAAATATTTTCAAAGTGTTTGCTTCTTTCCCTTAAACATGAGAAATTACTGGAGATTTCTGAGATATAAATTTTAAATTCTAGCATAATAATGATAACACCAATTTATGTTTGCATTCTATTTTTATGAAAAGGGCTGTGTTTTTACTTTACCCACCATGATTATTCAGATAAAAAATTATATTAATAAAAAACTTCCAGGAAAGCTACTTCAATGGTACACTGTCTTGAAACGAACATGCTGTTGGAAAGATGTAATTGTGTACATGAGTGATGTCCTAAGTTGTATCAAAGTAGCAACTTGTTGCTACCTGAAAATGAAGGGCTAATTAAACTGCTATCTATTACAATCACAGAAAAACTGAGCTATGGGTCCCATGGAGGTTTGCCACTTTTTCCTTTGGTCCGCTCTGCCAGTCTTTCAAAGCAAACGTCTTTTCCAGCAGTAAGTAGAAATCTGGGGAGATGCAGCATCTAGATTATGGGCTCATTTCTCTCCTGCATCTGTAGAGGCAGAGAGGAAAATGGGCGTGCGGCCACTTGCTGGCTGTGGATGACCTGCTGCCTCCTGTGCTCCACCTTTCTGAAGCACTGTCAGGAAAGCCTCTATTTTTGTTCTACTTTCCAAGCAGTGTTACAGAAATATTTTACATTTTGTTCAACAGCACAAATGGCAAGCACATCATTAGTGAGGAAGTATCAAACAAGGAAAAGGGTCTACAGTGTCTTCCAGAGTCTCTGTATTTTGAGTACTAATATGAGCCAAATAAGAGTCCCAAAGTTCTCTTTCAATTAAAAAAATTGTATAGGCCCGGCGCTGTGGCTCACGCCTGTAATCCCAGCACTTTGGGAGGCCGAGGCAGGTGGATCACCTGAGGTCAGGAGTTCGAGACCAGCCTGACTAACATGGTGAAACCCCGTCTCTACTGAAAATACAAAAAAAATTAGTTGGGTGTAGTGGTGGGAGCCTGTAATCCCAGCTACTTGGGAGGCTGAGGCAGGAGAATCACTTGAACCCAGGAGGCAGAGGTTGCAGTGAGCCGAGATCACACCATTGCACTCCACCTGGGCAACAGAGTGAGACTCTGTCTCAAAAAAAAAAAAAAAGTTGTATAATCACAATTAATAATTTTCATACACAAATTTAAGAATTACTTGTGAAACTTAAAAGAGGGGATTTCTAAGTTCCATCACAGACTTCTAGATCAGAATTTCCTGGCTTGGGGCCCTGCAGGGTCCCTGAGGTCCTTGCCACTGCAAAAGGGGTCTCTGGACCATCAGCAGTGGCATCACCTGGGGGCTTGTTAGAAAAGTAGAGCTTCGAGCTTTACCCCAAGACCTCTTGAATCAGAATCTGAGTTTTAGCAAGATCCTCAGACCGTGAATCTGCACCCTAAAGTTTGAGAAGTGCTGCTCTAGGAGATTCTGAATTTCATCCCTGGCCAAGAAACACTGATTTAAGATACCGTTTCCATATGAACACAAAATATAAATCATTTTGCTTGGGAAAAAAAAAAGCTCTGTAACAATGCCCCAAACGGAATGATGTTAAAGTCTAGAAGGATTGAAATGATGATGATTGATAGGTAGACAGACAGACAGATAGATGGATAAATAGATAAAAACAAATTAATGGCTGAAATCCTGAAAGTAATTTTAAAAAACAAACAAAGACTGAGTCTCAACTTGAGAACAATTTCTAAAAGTTTCTGTAAGTGGAAATACCTTTGGCATGTTGGATAGTGCAGTATGCCCGCTCTCTCTTCGTATCTTGATTGAAAAGTTGGCTTTGAACAACGGTTCATCAAAGCAAGGGAAAGCCATGCGTGCCTGGGTTGGCTCAAAATCTGTTACTGCAAGTATTCTGTGAAAAGACCCACCCCCAGCCAAAATGCGCAAGTGAAATCAAGAAGAGAAATGAATCTGTACATTTAGCAAATAGCTTATCAAACCTCAGGGTAATAGACTTGATTTCTCAAACTGCAATCTTTGTGAATCTCAACTGTCTCTTTGAGGAAAATGAAGGTAAAATCTTATTTAGCAGCCACGAATCATGAGCAATGCCCTGTTTTGGGAACCCTAATTACACTATTTCGTTCATACTCAGGTCAAACAAGGATATTGAGGCTCAGACAACTTGAACGACCTTAGCAGGATCTGAGGCCAGTAAATGACTGAGATAGTACACATGTTGTCTACATGGCTTCAAAATTCACTAGGAAATTAAACGTTCAGTACCGTCTCTAAACCGGAAAGGGCCTCATGCAGACATTTGAGTAATTGTGTAGATGAGTGATGTCCTAAGATGTATTTCCAGAAAGCAGATCCTGACTTACTGAGAACATCCTGCCAGGAGAAACAGGTAAGGGAGTGAAGGAAGCAGGACAGGGAAAAGGGAGAAGCCAGGCAAGGGTGCAGGCCAGGCAAAGTCCTAGCATCAACCTGATTCCCATGTTGCTCTGGGATGCAAACTATGCCTTCACATGTCCCCCACTGGAGGCAAGGAGCTGGGTTTTCATATTCTTGTACCATTGTTGGCTAACGATCTCTCTGTTGCACCTGTGTCCCCAGGTACTTCTAGTTCTCTCTGCTTGGCACTCTTCAGACGATGACAGGTATAATAGATGTATACTCTGACAAACTTCTCTACCCCAACACCTGGATATGCCTGAAACTGTACGGTTGCAGATTTACTCCTTGGACATTAAGCTTCAATTAAGAAGTGAATCTGGAGAGCAGATTTTGACTGGAAAAGGAAGGGAGAATAGAATAGCTCAAATAAGAGGGAGAGAGAGATCAGGAGGGCAAAAAGAGAAGCTGTCAGCATATTTTACTTCAGCTTACTTTATTTCTATGCCACAGGCTGGGAAACTGAGACTAGGGATGTAAATGATTCACTTGTGGCCTCAAGGTTTTATTTGTATTTGGTAGCAGTTTCTGCAAATGTAAAGGAATTCTAAGTGGCTAGAATAATTTTCACTCACATGAAATTTTGGTTGTAATGAGTCTACATTGAAAAAACAAAAAAACTGAATCTTTGTTGCTTACATGATTAATTTGAGCTCTACAGGCAACGTGTGACTTTCTGCATCTCAAAAGAACCACCATCAACTGAATTATTTGTGTATTTTAGATGAAGACGTGAGGAAGAAAGAGAGAGAAAGAGAGATTCAATTGACACTGTGCAGTATATTATCATACATGTCCGACCTACTAGGTGACTGAGTATGAGGGGAACTGACTAATTAACCATAAGAAGCATCAGGAATAGCCTGCAATTAATCATGGGAGGCATGCTGGAAAGCTCTCCAGCTTTACTCCAAATATCTCCCCATCTCTTCTCCCAGAGCCCTCAGAATAGTATCCCTAAGATGTATGTCCTTTGGATGGGGCCTTTGGCATTTGAAAAAAGTGAAAAAAGCCGTCATTGTTTATGTGGTGCCTTAGTGAGAAGAGGTTGATACTTTTCCCATCCAATACTATGCTGAGCCTGAGAATAAGTCCCTGAGGATTGTGGCTGCAATGAGGGGAAGTGTCACCAAGGGAATATGGAAAGAGATGAGCCTGGGGAAGAGCTGCCCTCCGTGGATGGCTGGAGTCTGTGCAGTGAGCACCCAAGGTGGAGAAGGGAAGAGCAGGTATGTAGAAGACACAGTTAGCTACTTTCCTGGTACCTATTCCCCTTCCTTGGTTCCAGTGGAATCCTGATTTGATTCAGGAAGGCAGCAAGTCCAGATAAGGGAGTCACTTCTTCAGGCTCCCTGTGACTTCGTGAGGCTATGACTCATTCTGGCCTAGCTGAAGTCGTTGGGTGCGAAATCTTTGTAAAGAGTGTTAGATTCAACTGGAATGTTTCTTTTTGCCCTTATCTCTCCCCCGTGTCCCCCTTCGTCCTGCCTAGAATGTGGACTTGATGCCTAGAGGTGCAGCAATCATCTTGCAAGTATTAGGAAGAAAGCCATAGGATGACTGAGCAGAAAGACAGAAGGAGCCTGGGTCCTGGATGACGCTGAACAGCACTATAGCAACTCTGAGCTGCTCCACTTCTGGACTTCTTGTTGCATGAGAAAAATATGCCTCTGTGTGGTTAAGCCATGGAATTTAGTTTTCTCCAAATGGCAATTGAACACAATTCATATAATGTCAGAGTGCACTGAGCCAGACTCTTCTTACCTCCCAGATGGATCCTGGCCCTGGGAAACCAAACCGTCCACTCTATGAAGCATCCTTGATTCTTCTCTTTCCCTCACCTCACATGACCAATATGTCAGCAATCTCTGTTATTTTGCCCTCCAAAATAACTGCCAAGTTCAATTGCTTCACTCCATAAGCACTGTCACTAGCCTGTCCCAAATTAGCACCACTTCTTACCTGAACTACTGCAGCAACTTCCCAAATGATTACTCTGCTTCTCTATAACATTCCCTCCACATAGACTTGATCTTTTTAAAGCATAAATCAGAGCAGAATCTTCCAATGACTTCCCATTCCATCTGAGTTAAAGTCAAAACTCCTTACAAGATGCCCCAAGGCTCCACATGATCTGATCCCTTTCTCCCTCTTGTTCACTCTCCTCAGCTCACACTGACCTTCTTCTCCCAACCAATCCCACTTTAGAGCCTTTGCACTTGCCCTGAGATGCTCTCACAACTGTCTCTTAAAAAAAAAAAAAAGCTCTCAATTTAAATTCACTTCCTCAACAAACACTTCCCTGCCCAGTCAACTGAGTTAGTCTCAATATTCAGTCACATTTTCTACCTTTTTTGCACCTTGTTTTATTTCATTCATAACACTGGCCCCTTACCTTGCCAGTTTTATATATTTTCTTGCCCTGGTTGTCTGTTCCATCAGATCCCACCATGATACATTCAGTGCCTATTGCAGTGCCTGGCACATAGTTTGTGCTCAATGAATGTGACTTGATCAAATAGACTATATTTCTCAATTTTCCAAACAAACTTGTTCCTTATTTCTGCCTATTCTATGTGAGTCATGATGTTACCTAGGCAATGTATACTCTGTCACTTCCTCTCTCCCAACCCCAATCTCACTTACATTTCCTTCTGGTCCCAGATGAAGACTCGCTTCTTTTGAGAAACATTTCCTATTTCAACCCTCTCTGCACCGACCGTCTCTTTCCCTAGCACATAAGCATATCCATCATATTAGTTATATACTGTACTCTTCTCCTAGTTATTCACCCTCCAGCTGTTTATGCCTCTGTGTCCTGTCTTCCATCTCTACTGTGGTTTCCTTAAGGAATGGTAGAGTTTTCCTTCTTCTGGGTTCCCCATAGTTTACTGGATTTCTCATAAATGGCTGCCGAAGTCTGCTCCTGGCAAAGAGATGTAACTCATAAGGAAATTATCACAAGAGAATGTAAATTACCTGAGCAAGTTCTTACCTTGTTTCACCACCAAGAGTTCTGTATGTGCTTTTATAAAACCCTTTAAAGCCATCAGATAACCTGGCTTGGAAGTCAATAGCCACATAGTATTTCAGGTGAGGCATAAGTTTCTCTGGAACCAGCAGTGCAATTTGTTGATGAGCAGGATAACTCAAAACTTTCAGCTCTTTTCCTGATTTCATGTATCTTGAATCTTCCTCTGACTGAAGGGTGGCATTTGTGATTTCAAGATCTTTGCTGTGCAAGATGATAAACTGGGTAGCATTGCTGACCAAGACCTCGATCTTCTCAGATGCAACAAAGTCCAGAGAGGTGAGATTGGGGTGGACAAAGAGGTCATAATGGAGGGGAATGACCACATTGGGGAGTCTTAGCTCCTGCCAAGGAAATGGTTCCCCATTGGAGGCTACTGGAAAAGCCCCAGGATCCTCAGTAAAGTGATGACTAGATGGCACTGAGAATTGAGAACAAATGCATATCTGGAGCAAGATGGCTACTAAGCAGTAAAATCCTGTGTGAATAGTAAACATTGGTTTTCTGTGTGAATTAACCATTGCAGAAGTTCTTCATAGCACTGCACTGGCTCCTGTTCTGTCACGTGGGGTCTGGACAATATTTTCAATATATGAATTTAGTCTAGAAGAAAAAAAACACTCTTATAGCATGAAGACAAAGATTTCAATTTACAAATAAAATCTTAAACATGTAAAAAGTATGTGTGAGTAAGTAATTTCTGTCTGAATTATGCCAAGTATCCATAAAATAAAGCAGAAATTAAGCTGTTATCTGGTTATTACAAATAAAAACCCTTTAGGACTCCCCCAAAAAGCCCTACCTTAAAATTGAATGTAATGAATTTCTTCTGACTTCTTGTGCAATGAGCAGAAAGCAGATGTGTAAATTCATTGCATGTTGAATGTTTTTAACATTTGTTTATATTTTAAATTTTTGTTTATTTATTTATGTTTTAGACACGGTCTTGCTCTGTTGCCCAGGCGGGAGTAGAGTGTGCAGTCATGATCACAGCTCACCATGGCCTCAACTTCCTGGGCTCAAGTGATCCTCCCACCTCAGCCTCCAGAGTAGCTGGGACTACAGACACACACTGCCACACCTGGCTACTTTTTGGAGACGGGGTGTCTCCCTGTGTTACCCAGGCTGGTCTCAAACTCCTGAACTCAAGCAATCCTCCCTGCTTAGCCTCCCAAAGTGCTGGGATTACAGGCGTGAGCCACTGTGACCAACCTATTTATTTATTTATTTATGTTTTTGCGATGGAATCTCTCTCTGTTGTCCATGCTGGAGTACAGTGGCGCTATCTCGGCTCACTGCAACCTCTGACTCCCGGGTTCAAGTGGTTCTTCTGCTTGAGCCTCCTGAGTAGCTGGGATTACAGTTATGTGCCGCCACGCCCAGCTAATTTTTGTATTTTTAGTAGAGACAGGGTTTCACCATTTGGCCTGGCTGGTCTCGAACTCCTGATCTCAGGTGATCCACTTGCCTCGGCTTTCCAAAGTGCTGGGATTACAGGTGTGAGCCACTGCACCCAGCCATATTTTATTTTTTTTTAAAGACAATGTCTCACTATGTTGCCTAGGCTGGCCTCAAATTCCTGCGGTCAAGCAATCCTGATGCCTCAGCCTCCCAAGTAGCTGGAACCACAGGCACATGTGTAATTTTAAGAGTATGCCTGAAAGTAAACTGTGCAAGATATCTCTATTTTGTCTTCATAAGTCACAAAGAATATTCTGTATATATTCCATATTCTTTGGATACCAGATATTATTATTACTACCACTAATGACATTGAACTTCACCTCTTTCAATAACATTATCTGAATGGCCTCATTTTATGGCTACTGGTGTAAAGGTTGCTGGTCAAGGTAGGTGTTTATCCTCAGTTTATTTTCAACATGTCAAAAGCCTTTGAAATAAATTTTGAGTTTATAATATTCTTACATAATTTTTTAAAGTTTTAGTTCTTTTCCTTTACACTACTTTTGAAAGCACAATTAAATCAAACTGAATTTACTACCTTTGTAAATAGAACTAAGTTTCTTACTCTTTGAAGGGTAAAGCTACAACACATATAAAATTAGGATGAACAGCATAGTTAATTTAGGAGAATCAGTTCTTACTCTCACCCTGCCACCTGCCTTTACTTACCTCCTTACTGCTCCAACTGCAACCATGAAGGTTTTCTCTGCTGCTTCTTCTTTTTATAATCCTTAACAAATTCTGCAGTATTAATTACTCAAATAATTACTTCAATTTTTCAATTTGCAATACTAACGCAGATAACAGGTATTATTAAAGGAACAAAAATAAAATAAAATAATATTAAATAAAGATACTTCTCCCTCCTTTTGAAAAACAAGCATTAAATTACTGCTACAAATCTCAATGTTCCAAGAACCTCTGATAAGTACACTCATAATTGGTCTATTAGCTTGAGTTTTGGAGGGTTTAAAAAAAAATGGAATGACTTATTAGGTGAGTCTGAGGCTTTGGAATCAGACCAGATTCCAATACTAAGTCCACCAACCTCACCTGTGTCATCATGGGCAAAGTTTCTGACGTTTTGAGCTTCATTTATCTCGCCCATAAAACAGTGTAATAATTATATCTTCCTCATGTTGGTATGATTAAAGGAAATAATTCATGTGAAGAAGTTGGCACAGTACAGCATGGAGCATATAGGAAGCAAGTAATGAGTGTTGGATAGGAAATTATTATTGGGGTTATAACTTGCATTCAATGACCAAAATGAAGGAGTAGCTCTGCCCCTACTTGTAGCAGACACTCCCAGAGATGTACTTGATTGATAAGAGTAGAGAGAAAAGCTTTACTCACACAGTCTTTAACTTTAGAACTAGTAAGGGTTTTAAAGACCATCTAGTACAAGTCCTTAGTGTTCAGGTAAAGAAACGGGACCAGGCACAGTGACTCAGGTCTGTAATCCCAGCATTTTGGGAGGCCGAGGTGGGCAGATCACCTGAGGTCAGGAATTCGAGACCAACCTCACCAACATGGTGAAATCCTGTCTCTACTAAAAATACAACAATTAGCTGGACATGGTGGCACATGTCTGTAGTCTCAGCTACTCAGGAGGCTGAGGCACTAGAATCGCTTGAACCCGGGAGGTGGAGGTTGCAGTAAGCTGAATCGTGCTGCTGCACTCCAGCCTCGGTGACAGAGCGAGGCTCTGTCTCAAAATAAATAAATAAGTACATAAATTAAATTAAATAAACAGGTAAAGAAACAGGATGGTGACTTCTCAAAATCCACTCAGGAAGTTTGAAGCAGAATCAGGACTAAAACACAGCTCTTTGACCTCTGGCTTTCTATTATACTGCACTGTACCTTAAATAGCAATGCAGTGAACAAAACATCCTGGGATTGAAGAGGCAAGAATTGTCACGAATGTTTAGAAAAGACAAAAAGATCTCTGAAAGAGAGTGAGTCAGTGCAGCAGAGTCTTAGATCAAGTCCCACCCTCGACTGCATACACTTTCTAATACAGCCGTGCCCAGTTTCCCCCGGTCCTCCAGAACCTTGCCTTAGATTACAAAACCTTCTCAACACAGCAGTTCTATACCTTCAGTTCATTATTCTCATTGAAAAATTCTACTTTTAAGACAAACCCAAGAGAAATGCTGGTACATTACCTTAAGTCATGCTGCTGCAGATTTGACTGAAGGGGAATTTATTTTTGCTTTCACTTTCTGGTCTAAGATTTAGAACTTTGCATGCTTCCTGATTACAGTGCTAGCTGGTTCGTTATCACACAGGTGTGAATGGAGCTTAGGATCCGAGCTTTATTCCAAAAAGGACAAGAAACTTTTTGCCGAATGCACTAATAAGTGGCTTTGGAGTAGAAGCCAAAACATGGAAAGAAAGGATTGCCAGTGGCTGCCACTTCCGCTGTTATCGCCTCCGTTCCCTTATCCCCAGGGTAAAGCCTTCAGAACATACTTCATGTTTTTTAGTGCCAAGTTGCCTTAGGAATTGATCTTGAACTTCTCCTTGTGCTGCGTCCTCAGTGCTATGAAATCTGACTTCTGCCCATCCACCCCACAAATGTAACTAACTCCAAGCGTACCAAACACCTCCCGGGCTACTTCTGTGGTCTTTATCAGAGGTGATTTTTCTCAGCTTTTCCTTATCTGTAACCTCCCCGTCTCCTTGGGTATGAGGGAACTGTATCTCACCCTCATCTCTTTGATCTCTCTTTATCTGCCTGTTTGAGTTGGGCTTCTACTTCCTCTTTGCTCTGAATATAGACCTTCCACAAAGATGAAACCTCTGGACTTTGCTCTGCCCTCTCTTTATCATTTCCAGTACCCAGATTTAGCATTTATCCCCATTCATCCCACATTGCTCCCATTGTGATCCCTCCTCCAAGGGTTCCGCTGCTGTAATTCCAACAGCCGGGTGGACTGACATTACATGGATGTCTAACCCTAACCTGAACCAGAACCCTAACAACTCAAACAGTGTTTTCTTTCCCCAGATTAACACCTTTTGCTTGAACTTTATATGCTTCCAGCCTTCTTCCATTATCTGAGATTGAACCATATAGTTAGTTATTTTGATTCTATCCCTCTCCAATTTGTTACCAAAGCCTGTAGATTTTTCCTTTTCCTTTTTTTTTTTGTTTGAGATAGGGTCTCACTGTCACCCAGGCTGGAGTGCAGTGGTGCCATCCCAGCTCACTGCAGCCTTGAATTCCTCAGCTCAAATGATCCTCCCACCTCAGCCTCCCAAGTAGCTGGGGCTACAGGCATACACCACTACACCCAGCTAATTTATTATTATTATTTTTTTATAGATGAGGTCTTCCTAGGTTGCTCAGGCTGGTCTCAAACTCCTAGGTTCAAGTGATCCTTCTGCCTCAGCCTCCCAAAGGGTTGGGATTACAGGCATGAGCCACACAACTGGCCCTTTTGAATCATTTTCAATCTCTTTCTATCCAATGAAGAAAAACTCCCACTGCTTATTAAAGTAGTCCAGGTCCTCATCCTTCCTCACAATGGCCTTCAACCATATCTTCCCGGCTTCGCAAGCTCAGCTTCTTGCAGTTTATTTGTACGATGCCACCAGATTAATCCTTTCAACTACTGCTTGACCATGCCTCCCCCACTGCTCAAGATCTTTCCTTGATTTCCCCATTTACAGAGGGGCAAGTCCTAGTGTGGGAACCATGGTGGCCTACTGGCAGCCTATATGCCAGCCTATAGTTGTTTTGTTTGAATCACAGTCTATTAAAAGGCAATACATCCATACGAGTTCTATTGTCGAGTGAAATATAGCAAGCTTAGCTCTTACCGTGTTGCAGACGCTCTTCATAGACTTGTATCATGTGCCTTGTCCTGCTGTGGTTTGTGCTTGCAACCTATGTTTGCCCCAACAGCACATGTTGCCATGATTAGATCCTAGTTAAGTCTCAAGCTTTAATTTTTCCCCATTTCTACATTTTATCATTTCAACCTGAATGAACAAGTCGATAACGTAGAAGGGGCAGAAAGCAAGGTAGTTACCTACACCTAAGGCCCGAGACATAAGACTGAATGGGGTCCCTCAGAGCTGAATTTCATGTAGTGAGAGGGGCACCACAGGAAGGGGGATGGCTGGACACCAGTGAGTGGGAAAAAGAAGAGGACAAAGAGGATGAAGAAGAGGAGACCCCAAGGACTTATCTACGGACTCTAACTCTGCAGGGTGTGGGGGCAAGTAGAAGAGGTATAGGAGGCTGGGAGTATTTCTGTGATATTCCTTGTCACAGGATCCAGCCTAGCTGTGGGTATGTGGGCGAGTGCATGTGTGTTTTCAGAGCTCTCTCCTGCCCACTGGAACAGAAGTGGTGACGGAGAATGAAGAAACAGGCTATGGGAATGAGCTGCAGAATCCTAGAAGTGAAAATTGAGCAGGATTCAAGTACTTTGCAGCTTGTTTAAAAGAGTTTCTCAGCAAAATGGGCTCCTAACTTTTCTTTTCTTTGCTTTGCTTTCTTTCTTCTTTTCTTTCTTTTTTTCTTTTCTTGTCTCTTCTCTTCTTTTCTTTGGGATAAGCTTTGGAAGGTTTGTTGCTTAGGAATTCGTGTCTCAGTTTTCCATTTCATCCTGGTCTCTGAATTGTCTCTTACTCAGAGAGACCCTCCTTGTTGGCTCTAAGGCAGTACCACCCCTCTCTAAATCCACCCTGCCACCACCAAGGCCTATCCCATCAGCCTGATTTATGTTTCTTCTTAGCATTGGTCAGTTCCTGATACTTCATTATATAGTTGTTTGTTTGTTTTCTTGTCTCCTCACTAGAACGTAAGCTTTTTGCAGGTAGCAACTCTGCCCTCTAACTGCCGAGTGCCCAGTCTAGAAAGAAGCCACTTTGGAAGTAACACATGCTTCCTTTCCAGTCCCTAACTACAAGTATTTGTTTAGTATACTGGCCCTCATCTGAGGCTAACATGTTAGTGTTTTATTTTCTTCCTCAGATTATCAACTTAAGGCTATGGGCCAAGCACCAGGATTCCACCTCTTTCTAGCACCTATCAGTGTTGCACACATCATAGGCCCTCAACAAACAGGTGAGAATGAATGAGTTAAAAGTGAATTTTCCAAAGAGATGAGACTTTATTGTCAAAATATTTTAAAGATTTCACTAATTTGCATGTATTTTTTTTTTTTTTTGACAAAGTCTCACTCTGTCGCCCAGGCCGGAGCGTGGTGGCACGATCTCTGCTCACTGCAACCTCCGCCTCCTGGGTTCAAGTGATTCTTGTGCCTCAGCCTCCCGAGTAGCTGGGATTACAGGCTCCACCACCATGACTGACTAAATTTTGTATTTTTAGTAAATACGGGGTTTCACCATGTTGATCAGGCTGGTCTCAAACTCCTGACCTCAGGTAATCCACCCACCTAGGCCTCCCAAAGTGTTGGGATTACAGGCGTGAGCCACCACACCCTGCGGAGAATTTTTATTAAATATATTACATATGTTTCTATCCTCTTAGGGTGTTCTCAACAGATTTAAATCTTAATGACTTCATTTTTTTTAAATTATAAACTGAACCTAGGATAAAGAGAATTGAATCATCTTCTTAAAATAATTCACTTCCTCATCTCCAAATTAGACACACTGATACGTTGCTACAGAGGATTATTGTCCATCTGAGGATCAATTAGGGGAAACATATGAAAGACAATTCATAAATGTTTTGTAAACTTTAAAGTTCTTTACTTGCATCAGTTACTTTTATTCTTATTTTCTTATTTTTTGGGACAGAGTCTTGCTCTGTTGCCCAGGCTGTAATGCAGGGGCACAATTACAGCTTATTGGAGCCTCAACCTCCTGGGCTCAAGCGATTCTCTTGTTTCAGCCATCCAAGTAGCTGGGTCTACAGACGTGCACCACCACACCTGGCTAATTTTTTTTAGTTTTTCTAGAGATGGGGTTTTGCCATGTTTCCCAGGCTGGTTTTGAACTCCTGAGCTCAAGTGATTCACCTACCTTGGCCTTTCTTCCTTTTTTTTTTTTTTTTTTTTGAGACAGGGTCTCACTCGGTCGCCCAGGCTGGAATGCAGTGACATGATCTCGGCTCACTGCAACCTCTGCCTCCTGGGTTCAAGCGATTCTCCTGGCTCAGTCTCCCTAGTAGCTAGAACTACAGGCACCCACCACCATGTCTGGCTAATTTTTGTATTTTTAGTAGAGACAGGGTTTCGTCATGTTGGTCAGGCTGGTCTCAAACTCCTGACCTCTGCCAGCTTACAGGCATGAGCCACTATGCCTGGCCCTGGCTTGGCCTTTCAAAATGCTGGAATTGCAGGTGAGAGTCACCATGCCCAGCCTACTTTTATTATAGTAACATCTTATGTTATATTGTAATACAGTGCTGTTCTTGTGGCAAATGAGATGTAATAAACGACCCCATGTTGCTCTGTCTTTTTGAATTCTTGTGAGTACTGTACAAAGTTTATTCCACCCCCTCCATTATTATCCAATTTGTATTTACCTTCTATTGTCACCTTCAGTTATCCCTAACCACCATCCTAAACCTCTCTCAGAATTGTTTCTTTCGGTATACTGCAAACTGAAAAATCAACAAACGAAGCTAGTTGAACATTATTTCAGGTACTCAGATGCCTTAAAATTTACTTCCTGGCTTGGCGCGGTGGCTCATACCTGTAATTCCAGGCAGGCAGGCAGATCGCGAGGTTAGGAGATCGAGATCATCCTACCTAACACAGTAAAACCCCATCTCTATTAAAAATACAAAAAATTAGCCAGGCGTGATGGCGTACATCTGTAGTCCCAGCTACTCAGGAGGCTGAGGCAGGAGAAAAGCTTGAACCTGGGAGGCGGAGGTTGCAGTGAGCAGAGATCATGCCACTGCACTCCAGCCTGGGCAACAGAGTGAGACTGGTTAAAACAAACAAACAAAAAATTACTTCCTAATTCTGTCTGTGTTGCCAGTGAAGAGATACAGAATGAATAAAATGACAAATGGCTTCCTGACAAACAAAACTGTATTGAATCTCCTTCTCCCTTTTTGCTAATGTGGCTGTTGAACTTCTTCCTCTTAATAGAGTCACAGCTTGGCCTTGGTCAGTGTTAGATGCTTGTCACTCTCAAGCCAACTTATAGTTTAAAAAATAGCTTCCTTTTCTCTGACTTCCATTTTATTTTTCAAAAGGGTCTCTATAAATCTATTAAAAATACTTCTAAGAATTATTGTTATGCCTATGTTCATTTTCAGACAAAATAGAGGCAGTCTATACTATGGGCTTACAAATTTTTAATTTAAAGAAAATCAGTGAAAATTTATGTTAGTATAAAGACTCAGGGCCTTATGCAAGATATGAGAAATGGGGATAGGGAGGGGAAATTCACCTAGTAAATGCTATCTGTAGCTTCTTTTAAACTCATTCAGTTGCAACAGAAAATTAAAACATGTATTCTCAGAATTTTAAATCAGTAACTGACAGGAAGATGGTTTTTCAAAAATGGTTATCTTTTGCAATGCCTTCCACAAAGCACTTATTGAAAACAAAAACAGAAAAATGCAACCATAAAAATCTGATATTGTTAAAGTAGAACTGAATATTAGACAAACTTGACATTGAACAACTGCTATTTTAACACATTTAAAATTTTTATTTAGTAGCCAAATGAAAAATGCTGGTGCCTCTGTTATTTTCTTTCCAATTAATGATTACTTAAATAACTGATGACACATTCTCAAACAGGAAAAATGATGGCAAAATAAACCAGGGTGATTCTGAGCTTGTTAAATATTTTGAAAGTAAATTTGTATGCTTTCAACCAACCGATTAAAACCAACTGATTAAACCAAATCAGTAATGTTTTGGCTTCCCCCCTACTTAAATATTTAACTAAAAGATCTATAAAAACTTTTGCTTCTGGCCAAGATAGAGGAGGGGCTCTGATTTGTTCTCCTGCTTAAGACAACCAAAAAAAAGATGGACAAAAGACAGTTTACAAGACAAGGAGTATCAGGCGACCCAAGACAGCGATCCCTGGAGAAGGAAACAAATAGGCAAGCTCTGTGATTTTCCCAGTTTTCTGCCTTAAGAGAGGTTCCAGGCTGCTTCGCAGGGAGACAGAATTAAGGCAGAGCCCAGCGGGTTCTTTGAGTTGAGGAGATGGAGATGAGAGTCTGGGAGCACAAAGAAACCAGAGTTCATAGGATAAATACCAAAGAAGAGAGAGCTGCAGAAAGAGACGATCGGTGTGTGGGAGGTCAGGCTTTGGAAACCTGCTGAGGGTTTTCCTGGAGTATTCTGCCGATCAATGATCAATATGCACACGAGCAGAAAATAAACGTTGCCAGAAACCGAACCACTGAAAAGGATTAGTGGAAACAAAGTCTGGTGCTTGCACAGAGACAGAAATAGTGCTTTTGCCTACCCATCAAACTGGAAAACCTCAAGATGAATGGGCCAATGGGTAGAGTATGCTAAAGTATCTTGCCTCAGTAATGGGGAGCAGATAAGTCTCTGCTTTGGTCCTGCCTAACAAATCTTAAAAGCAGGATCCAAAAGGATGAAACTTCTCAAGTAACTTACCTGTGTTCTAGCACAGAGCTCAATAGCATTTATAGTAATCAAAGAAAAATCCACCACCCAACTAGGTATTTAGGTAAAAATACCTAAAAAAAATTTAGATTACTAAATCTAAATTACTAAATCTAATTTGAATGCTTGAATAACTATGCATTATGCAATTATGGGTGGTGATTTTTGAACCAACTGAGTTTATTAACTCACTACAGCAAGGGAAAACACCCTGGGGAGCCCTGGGGCATCTCAGAAACAGAGTGTCAGAAAGGAGTTATTATGGGATGTTACAGGTGATTTGCATGAGAGTTTCATGGTGGAGGGCTTTGTTTTGGTTTAAATGTTCTAAGAAAGTGGGAGTGATTCTATGATTTCATATCTTATTAAGAGATTAGACTAAGGCTAAGGCTGAAATTGGGGAAGAAACAGCAGTCATTCACGTTAGCCAGGACATGAAGACGTCTGGTCGTTTTTGTGGTTTGGATAAGGTTCATGTTTGCCTATGTTCAGACATGATTATGGAGTTGGCTTGTGTTTGTCTTGATCCATCAGAGTCACAAGAGTGGTTGTGTCTGATGTTCATATTCCATGAAATTGTTTGTGTTCAACAGGAGAATGCTGAGGTCTGGCTGTGAGTGCCAGGTCAGCTACTGGCTGTCAGGGACTGCCTTTCTCATTACTCCAAGCAGCTCTCAGATTTTGCACCCCCTGGTCCTACTATCAAAAGCTTAGTCTGCCCCTCAGTTTCCTCTTCCAAATCTGCAAATGCCCCTGGGGCATTTCTGGAATCCCTCATTCACCTCTTTGGGTTTCCATCTTTTCTAGAATCTTAGCTTAGTAATTCTTCACTACCTTTTTAGACTTTTATGCTTTAAAGATCTTCTTCCATTTTGTCAGTGTTTACAATTGTCTTCAGTGGCAGGGTTGGTCCAGTTACATACTGTGCCATTGCAGCAAGAGGCAGCACCCTCCCCTATCCCTGTCCCACTTACAGATTTCCCTCAGCCTCCAAAAATGGTTTTCTGGACCTTTTGCCTGGGCACCCATCCTCTTATCTGAACCATTTAAATCTGGATAGATGTCTGATCACCTTACAATAGCTCCACAGTCTTCATGGTCAGATTATCCAGGAGTTTCCACTAGACTTATGTTTAGCCTTCCCTAATTCAATACTCTTTGTCTCCTTCAGTTGTCTTCCTAACTCTCCAGAGCCGTTTGACAATGTTTTTGACATTCAAATACAGCAAAAAACTCCAAACCCTTTGTTCCAGACAGATTGCTCCTTCTAGCATCCTTTTCTATAAAAATCCTGAATCTACCTGTTATTTTCTAATAAATCTGTAAACTAAGTAAATGTGAGTAGGCTCATGGTTGTACTTTGGAAATATGTTGAGTAAGCTAATTCTCAACTTTCATCCAGGAGTAAATAGAGTCTTCTTCTTTTCATGAACGTCCTTTGTTTGTGCCTCTCTGAAGCCAACACTTGGTATAAAGCTAGTCAGTGGAGGGTAAAGGGTGATGGGTACAAACTTTTAAATAAGCAGTTATCAACTAGAGAAGTTACGGATTACAGCCTTCAGGCCATGATGTACACTTTACCACTTTGCTTTCTGAATTTTATTGATTGATAAGACTGGTCACTCTGTCTTCAGAGCAAAACAACTCTGTGCGACCCTAGCTATGCATTTTAAATTACAATCAGTGTCATCTAGTAGCCAACCAACAAGTTCTCTTGGGCGAAGAAAGCAAAAGCAGCAGGAGCTTCATCTAATGGTAACAAGTGTAACTGCAGAGAATCCTGTGTTGTAGAGCTAACACTTGGTGCAAACACACATCTTGTGGCAAATCACACAATCCAAAAAGCAATGACATACGTTCTGTGAATACACAACCCAGACTTAAGATAATCAGATTTATGGGTAGATTTGGATTTCTGATATATGACCTTAAGGACTGGGGGTCAGAATTTTTATGATACCATTACTAAATCTAATTTGAATGCTTGAATAACTATGCATTAGTATAGCCTAGGACAGTGACTCTCAGAGTATGTCCTGCCCCCTCCAACAGCATCAGCAGCACCCTGAACATTTGTTAGAAATGCAAATTCTCAGTCTTTCCCAAATGGTATTAATTGGAAACTCAGGGTGGCATCTAGAAATCTGTATTTTAACAAACTCTCCAAATGGTTCTGATACACACTAAAATTTGAGAACCATTAGCCTAGGGTTAGAAGTTCAGGATCTTAAATGAAACATTCTCTCTTTATATCCCAGCTCAATTTCTGAAAGGCTGGGTGGCCTTGGGCAAGACACTTTTTCTCTAAGTTTTAAGTTCCTCATTTATCACATGTTGTGAAAACAGCACAAACTTCATAGGGCTGTTGTGAGAATGAAAAGAGATATATCCATGTTGCCTTAGTCACAGTTCCCCACAAAAGACAGCATAAGGCAAAGTTTAGGTATTAATGCTCTAATGAAGGGGTGATAGGTTGTATTTCCAAGGATGGCCACATTGGTAAACAGCCAGTCCCACTTGCTCTTGTTAGTGAGGTCTCTGTTTCCTTCCCTTGAATCTAGGTAGATTTTTGTAACTGCCTTCAATAATATGCAGCAGGTCATAGAAGGGAGGTGGCTTCTGTGGATGTGGAGTGCTGGGCTGACTTTTAAGCCAGAACTGATTGTAGACATCTCTTTCCAATCTTGAGTTCAGTGACTTCAAGTTGGTAGCCTGAGAATAGTTTTGTTTTTTGTTTTTGTTTTGTTTTGTTTTGTTTCGTTTTGGAGATGGAATCTTGCTTTGTCACCCAGGCTGGAGTGCAGTGGTGCGGTCTCGGCTCAGTGCAACCTCTGCCTCCTGGGCTCAAGCAATTCTCCCTGCCTCAGCCTCCCAAGTAGCTGGGATTACAGGCACTTGCCACCACATCTGGCTCATTTTTGTATTTGTAGCAGAGACAGGGTTTCACCATGTTAGCCTTGAACTCCTGACCTCAGGTAATCTGCCCATTTCGGCCTCCCAAAGTGCTGGGTGGGATTACAGGCGTGAGCCACTGCGCCCAGCCCACATAGAGTATTAAAGCAGATAAATAAACAAATTATACAAAGCAGGACCTTTTTCCCACCATGAGAGCTGGTTGTTAAATATTTCTTGGAACTACTACTTCTCTTTGATTCTGTCTCTCTCTGCTGATCCTTGGACCTCGCCATGAGGCTATGAGGAAGCTCAGGCCCATAAGGAGAGATCACTTGTTGGCATTCTGGCAGATGCTTCCAGCTGGGTGCTTTCCGGTGACAGCCAGCATCCAATACCAGGCAAGTGGGTGAGTAAGTGAATTTCAAATCATCCCAATGCCACCCTTCAAGAATTCCACCTAAGACTCTAACATTTTGAAGCGGAGAAGAGTCATCCTAGCTATGCCCTGTCTGAATTCTTGACCTATAAAAACTGTGACAAATAATAAGTAATTATTGTTGCTTTAAGTCACTAAGTTTTGTGTTAATTTGTTGTGCAACCATAACTAAAGCATGCAGTATAATCTTAGGGAGAAGCCCGGCACAGTGGTTCATGCCTGTAACCCTAACACTTTGGGAGGCCAAGGCAGGGGGATTGCCTCAGCTCAGGAGTTCGAGACCACCCTGGGCAACATGATGAAACCCCGTCTCTACCAAAAATACAAAAATTAGCCAGGCATGGTGCTGGGCACCTATAATCCCAGCTACTCGGGAGGCTGAAGCAGGAGAATCACTTGAACCTGGGAGGTGGAGGTTACAGTGAGCCAAGCTTGTACCACTACACTCCAGCCTGGGCAACACAGGGATACTCTGTCAAAAAAAAAAAAAAAAATCTCAGGAAGGTAAAGGAGGGAAAAAGGGAAGTGAAGCAGGCAGGGAAGGAGGGAAACAAACACAAAGCTGGGTACTGATGACCTGGTCACTCATCAAGGAAACGTAGCTGGTTGCTTGGTCTTGTGGGACATCCCTGGAGAGGCTGTATGGAACTCCTGGCTTCAGAATGGTTTATTTATAGGGTAAAAGGTAGACAAATTATCTGCTGGCTTCTTCTCCTGTCTATCAATAGCGCATGAACTCCTCAGCACTTCCAGCTTGTGTCAGCAGGTCCCTCCCGGTGGCTGACCAGCCTCTAGGCTGGCTAGTGTGCATGTACCAGGTCTCTTCTAGAAGGTGCTTTGTGGTGTCTCCCAAGTTTCTTGTGGCTGCAATGGCAGGAACTACGGCTTTATAGCTGCAGGAATGACATTGGCTATTACTAAGGCAACTCCACCCAGGAAAGCAACTCAGGCCCTGGGGCAGAGCTGGGATGGCATATCAACTGGGTTGGGTATACATGTTAAATAGACATCCTTAATGAATGTTGGTTATAATTATCACTATTAATACTATATGCTACAAACACTGATGTTTGTCCATTTGTTTTCCACACAGGTGTGTTTTTATTACTAAAATTGGTATGAGTATTGAAAAACATAGAGATTAGCCTAGAAGTTGGCTCTTTAAGGCAAGAGTCACAGACCAAAATACGGGATGCATTAAGTATAAACAGCTTGTACACACATTAATTGCAGAGTTTAGATTACGTTGACACTGAGGAAGAGGAAGAGAACTCAGAAAATGTGATCACTTGACCAAAGGAGAAAGTACAGGCTTGACATAATGAGAGAATAAGGCATAACACTGGAAGAATGAAGCATGTAGATAACACTACTAGGCTTTATACTTGTCTAAGCTAATAGCTATATTTCATTTTTAAATGGATTTTTTTTGGAAATATATAGAATAGTAAGGTTACAAATAGATGTTACAATTGCTGTAAGTATGTATATTGGTAGATTGAGTATGAAAAAAGCAATCTTGTATGGTACATACATGCATAGAGTAAAAACACAACTAATTTTAGTCAGTCTGGGTATAATGTCTTTGAGAAAGAAAAGTTCTTGACAAGGCCTGATGAAAGCAACAGGGTTTGGAAGACAGTATTGCACCGCTTATGTGGACCTATCTTATTTGCCCATATGTAAATGAAGGCCATTCATCTATTCCAAAACCCTTATTGAGTATGCTGTGGAACTAGACTAGATGTGGTATGGTGGGTGGCAGTGGAATTAAACGTTAAAGATAAATAAATTTTAGAATTCAGTACTGGTATGGCAAAATTAAAGCCTAAAGTAAGAAAAAATAAAAAATAGAATAGTTACCTTTATTTTTTGGCAGACTAAAAACATTTGAGGGTTATTTGGAAATTGTATTTATTTTCCACTAGTGATTACCAATTTAGAAAACAAAACCTCAGATTTATTACTTGTAGAGAACAATTACTTATTCACCAAGTATTTCTATCTGGGTATTTCGACATCATTTCTATAGCTTGCTAATGTTGAGCAAATCTCCATTTCCTAATTTACTTAGAACTAGTTTGTACTTTGGAAAGGAGTAGGGCTTTTATACACATATTTACAATCGGAACAGGAGCAAAGGCCAACAGGTTATATTAGTTCAGTGAAGATGTTAGAAATGAAGGAAATGGACCTCCTTCCAATTCTGTTCTGGTTGGTTACTTTAATCACATTTTTTCTATAAGTTGCAGGTCTTGACTAATTTCTGTGTCTATAAAAACATTCAGAGACATTTCCCATGATATGGATAAAAATTTCACTCATTTAGGAGACAAGGAGGATGGAACAGGTCATAAGTTCAAAGGAAACACCTCAGCGTACTATCAGGGACCATATCCCATCTCTTCAATTGTAGTTAATTATTGGCTAAAAGACCATAGAAAAAGTTCTAGGAAGAGTGCGTACAAAAGGTAAAGAACAAAAATAAAACATTAGCTTTAATCCAGGGCTTGTTTTTAAAGTTTTTAGCTCTCTGTTCATTTTCCATGCCTTTCAAAGTATTAGCTCATATTTGCATTTCTGTATCAATAAGATTTTTACTGAAGACACACCTTTTTATAAATTGGACCTTTGATAATATTTTTATAGTTTTAACTTGCACATATATAAGTCACTTTGAAAAAAAATCGTATTGTTCCCTGTTCAACCTACCAAATCTTTCCAGTGTTCTAAGAAAATTACTATTGAACTTGCGTTTTCAAGATACCCAAATCAAAAGTATAAAATATGATACAACTAACTAAAAAGGATAATTTCTTTTAAAGCATTGTATCCTTCCGAGGGATTATAAAGGTTTCTTGTACAATCAATTGGTTTAATTTTATTACAAATTTATTTTTTGAAAAACAACCTTAAAACCTTCTACCACAGCTGAAATATGATTTCTGTTTATCATGTATTGGAATATATCTGTGTATTTTTTTACCAGTGTGATGCGCAAAAAAGATAGCAAAGTAAATCTGAGACTTTTCATTGTCATCTTGTCTGTACTAAGATACATGTCATTTTGAATGTACATTCATTTTCCATAATATCTTCAAAACATTGAGTGTAACTTTTAAAGAATAAAGAAGCACCTGTTGGCCTCTCTAAGGGAAAACACAAAGACACATGGCTTTGACATATTTAGCACAAGTTAAATAACTTTTGGCTCAGCTACTGTGTCAACGATAAGGCAATTTCATAGCTTTGGGAGGTGAGTGTCAAATCGCCTCTAAATCTAAGTACAAGGAAAATGGTAACATTATTCATTTGGCAGCTTTTTTGTGTGTGTTTACACTATCTGCAAAGTGCCACAGTAAGTATTGCCAGGGAGTGAACTCTTGCCCCTGCTTGAAGCATCTTGTGTGCATGTAAATGTGATTGTGTATATGAATGTACCCATCTTTAAAAACATCACAACAGTATATGCACATGGTAAAAGAAAAAATCAATGATTTATAGTATAGAACTTAACAGTGTAGCTGGAGTCAAGGAAGCCTTTGAAGGTAATACACAACATCCGTTGGGCTTTAAATGATTATTTGAAAAGGAGGAAAGAGCACATAAGAAGTGATACTAAAGGAGCAAAGTAATCGAGTGAGTTTTTTTTTTTTTTTTTAAAGATGAGATTTCTAAATTTCCTGGTTGGAATTAAGGGTTTGTACCAGAGAGGAGTGGTAGGCATAATGGATCCTGAACATATCTAGCTTGAAGAACTAATAAGAATTTTCACATCAAAATCAGTGGGTAGTTAGAAATGTGAACAAAAATGTATGAAAAAGTCAGGTAGGAATTCACATAAAAAGGCAGCAAAGTCATGACCATGGGCGAATCTGCTAAGAGAAAACACAGAGTAAAAAGAGAAAGAGGCTGAAGGAGCTTATGTTTTGGGGAACAAGAAAAAGAAAAGAGAGTCAGAAAAATCAGGGCCAGGGGGAGGATTATAAGAACATGACACAGAAGCCATGGGAAGAGAGTTTCATGAAAAAGGGGTTGTCAGGGGACACAAATGAAAGGTTAGTGAGGATGGTGATTGAGAAAAACCCACTGAACTGGATGACACAGATTGTGCCTCTAAGAGAAACCGCTTAATTTCAGGAGTGGGCAAAGGGTGAAACCACACTGCAGAGAGCTAAGGAGGTGGACGCGGGAGTAGAGCTGTTGGTAGAATCTCTAGAGGTTCTGGTGTAGAGGCTCTGCAGCTGACAGAGGGCAAATTGGGGAGGAAGGGTGCAGGAAGAGACTGACTGGGGAATAAGCCTTGGGGACTTAGAATAGAGAGGAGCCTGAGGTGGGCACACAGGGAATGGGAAGGTGGGGGCAGGGGGCAAACTTAGGGCACAGTGGTGGATTTAGAGAAGAGAGACTTGAGAAGATAGTGTAGGTGGATATTCCGACAAAAGAAGAAATATTTATGTAAAAAAAGGTAAGTGAATCATAAGGTTCCAAGAAGCACAAGTTAACATGGCAAGTGTGTCACTTTTAGTTATGCCCTGCTCAACCCAGATATGGGTGAGGGTAAAAGAGGTAGCTCTGAAAGGTCCAAGGCATTTTGGTAGGAAGTAACAGCAAAATGGCAGGGGGACAGCAAAGGTCAAAATGAGACCTTTTCTTGGGGATGGGCCCAGAGAATGGCACAGGGATGGCCTTGTAAGGAGCACTCCTCTTCCTCCTTAATCTCTCAGTTGCCTCATATCCTTGGAATGAGGCAGAACATAAAGAACAATCTGTAGGCAATCATGGTAGCTTCAGGGAAGGTTACCCTGTTGCCATCAAGAAAAGATCAGCTTAAAATGAAACAACAGAGGTCCTTAAAACTCATTTGCTACTAAAAGTCAACCATTCACCAGACAATGATGGAATCTTTTCATGCCCTTTATTCATAACCACTGTAATTTCAGGGAGTTTCTGTTATAAGTTCCAGGTCTCATATCTGGCTTTGACCCACTGAAATATTTGCTAATAGCTGCCTTCTGATTTTCTGTGACTGCTTGGGTTAGGCTGATTCTCAGGCCATCTTTACCTGGTTGGCAGCCTCAATTTCACTAATAAGAAGGCAAGTTTATTTATTTAATTTATATGATTATTTATTGTAAAAGTTTACTGTTTACTGAGATAGCACTTGGGTAGCAATGTCTTGTCCACTAAAGAACTTATAGTATCACCTTTTGTAAAGATTGATTTAGACTGGGCAGGGTGGCTCATGCCTGTAATCCCAGCACTTTGGGAAGCTGAGGCAGGATTGTTTGAGGCCAAGAGTTTGAGACCAGCTTGGACAACATAGGAAGATCCCATCTCTACAAAAAATAAAAAGAAAAAAATAAAATTAGCTGGGCATGATTGTGTGCACCCGTGGTTCCAACTTCTTGGGAGGCTGAACCAAGAGGGTCACTTGATCCCAGGAGTTCAAGTATGCAGTAAGCCATGATTGCACTATTGCACTCCAGCCTGGGTGACAGAGCAAGACCTTGTCTTGATTTTTTTTAAAAAAAGAATCACAATATACCTTGGTTCACAAGTCATACAAGCTTTTTAGAATGGGATGCCTTAAATTTTAAGTTTATTTTGATCATTAAAAAGTAATAGGCAAGATTACTGTTGGATAAATGCAACAGAATTCCCACAAGGATGCTGTCTCTGCTCTATAGTCACAGTGGGGTGTTAAGCACATAGGCTTTGAAGTTAAATGTCCTGGGTTCAAATGCTGGGTCATGTACTTCAGTTAGATGTTTATGTTCTGTTGCCTCAGTTTCCTCATTTGTAAAGTGGGGATAATTAAAATACCTCCCTTGAAGCACTGGGATCAAATGAGATGGCACGTGATGAAGCCTGGAATATCCCAAGTGCTCCAGAGATATTAGTGGCTATTACTACTGAGGAGGAAGAATGGTATCCACAGCATCAGAGGAAACATTGCCAATTCTGACTAAGGCTTTCAGAAATATCTTCAAGTACCTTTGGAGCTGCTTATGAACCTTGAGACTATCCCTGTGAAATCTTTAAATGAGAATAAGCATGTACCAGTCAAAAGCCACCTAGATTTTTACCTAATTTGCATTCAGATCCACTGGGGCTCAGACTGCTCATCAGAAACTCTCTTTAATTAGGCCATTCTGTCCTTTGTTACCAGAGAGTTAGTCAAAGGCTGCCTTAGTGAAGTACCCATGTGTTCGTTACCTCTGTAACATGAAGATGTCCCCAGGGAAAACCCACACTGATGCCACCTGCTTCTGGATGCCACCTGCTTCTGGATGCCACAGCAGGTGATAAGACCTGTAGGTCAGAGGCACAGGCCCTTGTTCACACCTTCTTTGTTGTATAGTGATCAGAAGCCTTATTTGTGGGAATTGATGAAAAGATTTTGGCAGTTCAAAGAATTGTCAGGAAGGCTATAGAAACAGACTTACAAACTTCTAGTGAGACAACGCCTACAATTTGGCCCCAGAATCACAAAGGCAAGGTTTTGGCCTTGTAATGACTGCTCACTTCAATGGGTAGAGGCTTCTGCCCACACAATTTAAAAAAAACAAAAAACAAAAAAAGAAAAGAAAAGAAAGCTCTACATGCAGACCATTTACCTGTGTTGCTCACTTGTAAATTGAAGTTGCACATTACTGCATTGGATTGGCAGAGGTAAGTCACATGTCTGCAATTTGGCTATAATGGAGGCTGGAAATTTGAGTCTGATTTCTTTGGGGCAGTGGGACCGAAAAGTGAGGCAATCATTTAGAAGATGATAAACAGCAACCAACTGACAAATGTGCATTAGCTCCCCCTTTTATTCCACTTCCCTGGATTCTAGCCAACTCCTTCTTGTGGAAGCCTTCCAGAAACTGACTCTTACTCAAGGAAACCTTCCTAGACTCCCTTACACTCAACTGGGTTACCAGACAGTAATATCGTAAGGTTTGAGCTCATGTCTTTTTCGTTCAGTGCTATATTTTAATATCTAATACAGTGAGCTTGGCACACAGTAGTTGCTAAATAATTTCATTGAATGAATGTAAGACTAGTTCTTCTCCTCTGTAAATTCAGCCTTAATGTCACCACCACAAACAACAACACAGGCCTAATTTATAGTTACTTATATTTATAAATACGTATCCTGTGAAACACATCCATGTTATAAATTCATAGACAGGGCTGGGTGCGGTGGCTCACACCTGTAATCCCAGCACTTTGGGAGGCTGAGGCAGTGGATCACCTGAGGTCAGGAGTTCGAGACCAGCCTGGCCAACATGGTGAAACCCCATCTCTACTAAAAATACAAAAATTAGCCAGGCCTGGTGGCACATGCCTGTAATCCCAGCTACTCTGGAGGCTGAGGCAGAAGAATTGCTTGAGACAGAGGTTGCAGTGAGCTGAGATCATGCCACTGTGCTCCAGCCTGGTCAACAGAGTGAGACTGCCTCAAAAATAATTAATTAATTAGTATTAACAGATTTATAGACAATATGTATTTTGGGGCTACATTTTATCTCAATATGATGTTAAATCACAAAATGGTATGCCATTCACTACAGTCCAGCCCAAGCTCAGGGCAGGTAATATGCTAAGTATTATTTTACATGAGCTGGAGGGGATTTTAAATTTCATGTGTGAAAGATCTCCCTCAAACATTAACATAGCCTGCTTGGCCTTACTGATGTTATTAGGCTGATGTCAATAGATCGGAGTCATAGTTGCCAGCCAAAATTAATAATGCCACAAGTACTACCAGGCTTACTTAGCAGTGAACAAAAAACTTTGATATATATTATGTCTTTGATCCTCAGAACAATCTCTACAGAAATCAGGGGAGGTATTACAGATGAGAAAACAGAAGCCCAGTGAGATTAAGTGATTTGCCGAGGTCTTAACAGTGACTAGATGGAAGGCCAAGGCAGGATATAGCCTCTCAGCTCGGTCCTGGGCATTCCCCACACTGCACTGTGCAGCTTGTGTGACACTGAGGCTCAGATTGCCCCAGTTCTGGAAAGACACAAGCGGGGAACGACGCACCCACAGAGGAGAATGGTCTTTGGTTCAGCCGATCTCGTATACCAACACAAACAGTCTGGAAGCCTGAGGCAATGCTCTGGGCAACAGAACTGTTCCCTCAACTCAACCTGCACTCGCAGAGCAGTGATGTGTTGGGAACATGAGGGTGAATTTGGCCCCCTGCTGTGCTTGGACCCTGTTTTCCTGGGTTTTTTTTTTTTCGGCAGTGCGGAAGGGAGGTTTTCCATTGACAGCTCCAACTACAAACCGGGATGGACAAGAACACTCCTGTGTGGCCCAGAGACCCAATTCAACAAACAGCACAGATGCCTAACAAAGGCCTTGTGCTAATTACTTAGGGGCATGGAGAGGAATAGGACATGTCTGTTGTTCAGTGTGTGTGTGTGTGTGTGTGTGTGTGTGTGTGTATGCATGTGGCAGGGGCTGGTCTAACATAAGCTTTATCTTTTTCATTTGGAATTGTAGCAACCAATATCATCTTTTGAAAGAATCATCTTCAGAGCCAGAGTTCTTGGAACCCTTTTGTGATGTTGTTGGATTTGTGTTTGCCTGTGAACCAAGAACACAGGGAAGTTTTAAAGTGATGAGAATGCCTTGCTGATGTTCCAC
>NW_012115488.1:15636866-15649502 GCF_000951035.1 Colobus angolensis palliatus | reverse complement strand
CAAAAAAAAAAAAAAAAAAAAGAAGAAGAAGAAAGAGAAGGAGAAGGAGAAGGATTTACAATTGTCAACAGTGGCTCAATGTTTGCTGTAACCAAATTAATCAGATACAAAATTATCTCCCACTGTGACTTGACAGCAAAACCATGCTGGTAGAATCCACAGTTCAGCCTCTGTGCTCCTCCAAGCTGCTGTTCACTGAGTTTGCTTTCTCAGGTCCCTGCCACTGCCCTTGCTATATGACCCATTTGGAACATATTTTGAAAACTTTATCTTCATTTTATCCTTTGTACATGATTCTTGATAGTTTCCCTCTGGCCCTACTTCTTTGCTTTCTTACCCTCTACCTTGTCCCTAGGATCTGCCATCAAGGCCTGGACACAAAATATGTATGCTCAATCAGAATTAGAAAAGTCTGAATACAAAACAGGTTTTCTCACCCAATCTGTAGCTTTTAAATTTAAGGTTATTTTGAAAGTTAATGAGAAGTGATCTTTTATAATGGCTATGGTTCTATCCCTAACTCAAAAGCAAGAGGCATAGATTATAGAGTGGCAATTAAGCATATAGACTCTGGAGGCAGACTGCCTAGCTTTGAAACTCACATCTGTATTTCTTGGCTATGTAACCTTGGGAAAGTCACTCAATTTCTCCATGCTTAGTTTCCTTATATTTAAAATGGGAATGATGATAATACCCACGCTTCATGTGGTTGCATTAGTAGTATCACCTATTTTTATTAGTTTTTAGTTTTGTATTTCATTACACAAAAATACTGAAGAGTTTTCTACGGGCAAGGCCTTGCTCTAGATGCTGAGGCTGTAATTATCACAAGACGTTCTTTCCCTCAAGATGATCACTTCTTAAGTACTTCACTTAACCAAGGGAAACAGTCAAACGAAAAGGCAATAATAACCCAGTGTGATGTGTGTGCTAGGAGTAAGACAAGGTAAGAAGCTTTGAGAGCACATAGGATGCTAACGTAACTCGGCCCTGGGGGATCAGGGAAGGCTTCTTTGAGGAAGTGGCATTGATGCTGAGTCCTGAAAGACGAGAAGCAGTTAGCCTGGCAAAGAGTGGAGGTCACATCCTAAGCAAAGAGAAGAGCAGATGCAGAGGGCAGAGGCTGAAGAAAGTATAGGAGACATTTGGGGAAACAGCCAGGGAAGTAGTTCAGTGGAATGATTGTGGTGGAGCATGAACTTGAAAGATCTACAAAGATGAGGTTCTGAGGTAGGAGCCCAACCAAAGGCATCAGGATACAGAAAACCAGACAGGCACCAGGGATCTGGAGAGAAGAAGGGCGAAAGTGGGTGGTCTGAGCCCACAAAATCCAATAAGAGGTAGCAGATGGAGAACAGCAGAAGAGTGAAATGGGTAAAATGTTGATATTTGGATCAGAAAGCCAACAGTGCCAATCTGATATGGTATCAAGTGGGAGAGACCAGTGAAGACAGAGACCCAGTGAGAACTGTGCCAGAAGTGGGGAGAAGGAAAATGAACCAAGCATAATTGCAGGGGCCAGTTAGGGATCTATGGCCAAAGGCCAGTTAATGGGATGAGGACACAAAGCCAGAGCAGAAGCAGCCAGAAACAGCAGCAGAATTGATATAAGTAATTACTGAGAACAGTGAACTAGCTCTAGCTCCATAAATGTTCTTAAGGACAGGATGGCTGCCAAGATACGAGGTAGAGTTTGAATTTGTTGGAAGGAAAGCAGAGGTTAGTGTCAAATTGCTCAAACATCATTGCACTGAAACATAATTATATGTCAAAACTGCAAATAATTTGTTCCTTTAAAACTAATAGTCTTCAAGTATTGGCCATCTCTCTCTCTCTCTCTCGCTCTCTCTCTCTCTCCATATAAATATATATATATTTTGAGACGGAGTCTCACCCTGTCGCTCAGGCTGGAGTGCAGCGGCGCAATCTTGGCTCACTGCAATCTCCACCTCCCGGGTTCAAATAATTCTCTTGCCTCACCCTCCCAAGTAGCTGGGATTACAGGCATCCACCACCACATCCAGCTAATTTTTGTATTTTTAGTAGAGACGGGGTTTCACCATGTTAGCCAAGATGGTCTCGAACTCCTGACCTCATGATCTGTCCGCCTCAGCCTCCCTAAGGGCTGGGATTACAGGCATGAGCCACCGCGTCTGGCCTGCTCAAAATGTATTTATAGGAAAGATCGACTATTGCATGCAAGTGAGACAGAATAGTCTTTCTTCTGTTGTCCCAGCAATTTGGTCGTGGCCGCACACAGTCATTCTCAACGTTGCAGCTGACAAGGCTCACACATGCACATAAGTGTGTACATGTGTATGTGTGTATATATTTGCATAAATTATTTGAGAACTGAAAATTCCCTTCTCCTACATCTTTCTATTCCCTTTTACCTACAAGACCAAGGAGGAGATGTCTTGGGACTCAAATTCACTCTTGACTGTGAAATCAGAGCTAAAAATGACTCATGCTGTCAAGTAAGTGGGAGAGAAGTGGGAATGATCCAAAGGTGGCCAAAGTTCTGCTGCAATTGCCTCTGATGGTTAGCTAAAGTTTTGAAAATGCCATTACCCTTTACTTTGGAGCAAAGTGCCTGGTTTCTATAAGTCATGGAAAGGAACAGACAGCCTTCACTGTAAAATCACAGAGTTCTATGCAATCGCTGGTGAAGCTCCACAGGGAATGTTCATTTGGTTCCACTGCTACACATTCACCTGGGGTTTTTTTTCCTACAAAGTTTTTCTGCTACACAATTGTCTCAAGTGTGAGAGATAGACAATGTATCCTGTGAAAGCAGTTTTGACAGAATCGCTGTTTACATTCTTAGAGCTCAATTTCATGGATATTTATTCAACTCTGCAACAATCTATTCTTTTATAACAATCTATTCCTTATTAATTGAAAGCATTTTTCAATAGGCAATAAGGGTTACATTTGTTATCATTATATTATGCAATCATAGTCTGTTCTCCCACATTGTGTTTCTTTAATGCTAATTATCTCTACCATGACTGGTAAAGAGGAGGCTGAGGTTAGTGGAAGTTATGTGGGTTTATGCAATTTCCCCCAACATGCTAATGTTTTAAACCCATTATAGTCAAGCTTTCTCACTAAAAGAGAAAAAGCTTCACAATATATTAAGACTTTAAGATAAAACCTATATATTCTGCAGAAATGCCTTTCATTTGTGTAAAATATGACTTATTTAGTGGTTTGAAAAACTGCTAGATTTTCTGTATGTTAAGGTCTTTGGGGAGTTTCAAGAAAAGATGAAGTCTGAGGATATTTCTTTCATGTTGAAAAGAAAATTAATTATTAAAAAGGCTACCCTTGGGTTGTATTTTAAGTTTTGGTTAAACTTCTATCTATGGAAGTGACTGTTTGAAGGACATTCATTTTAAAAGAAAAATAAAGCATGACTCCATGGTAAAAGGCCACAAAGGTTGGAATGACTGAAATTTTATGGCAAATGCCCACGGAAATTGAACCATAATAGCATAATTTCTTACTAGGATTCTAACTGGTTGTGTTAGAGGCTTGATTTCAAAGCTGTATTGGATTTAAGTATCTTATTAATGCAATTTTTCCCAAAGATCCTATTATTTTTAGTGTGCAATTTTTCCAAAATGTGAAGTTTTCCAGGGAAACACAAGGTGTTTACACAAGGTGTAAGATGCCTATATTTGTCATTTGAACAAAGAAGACAAAAATAAAAATTAAGAGTGCTCAGAGGTTTTTATTTTTTATTTTTTACATTGGCCTTCAATGATTTGAGTGCATAGACCTGCTCAAGGTGATTCATTTATACACCCAAGTTAAATTATGGACTGTAGACCAGTTCAAGTATGTTTACATACTTGAGGTATCTATTGAATCATAAACATAGTACTAATTTGCAACATTGACTGCAGTCTCATAATGACATTTGCCAGATAGACAGGGCTAAGTGGTTCGCATGATCATCTCATTTGATTCTCATACTAGATTTAGGAGGTTGATACTATTATCTATATTTTATAGATAAGAAAACTAAAGTAATTAGCTCTGATAACATAGGTGTGTGTGTGTGTGTGTGTGTGTGTGTGTGTGTGTGTATTCAAGATTTGGGAGGGAAGGCGATGATTAGAACAAGGTTATTTGACTCAGAACAAAGTCAGAAATGGCTGTGTTCACAGATTTCTTCCATTGAGGTGACGTCTTTCAAAACCCATCTTTTACCTGTCCTTTATAAATGAATGTTTCTTCCTCTATGGGCACAAATGCAATTGCTATCACTATTAAGAGCATGTATTATTTTGTTCACTTTTCTAAGGTGCAGAAAAGTCATCATGCTTCTTTTTTTAGAACTTTTAAATAGCCTAAGGTTGATTGGTCATACTCGTAACTGTGTCTTCTGCTACCTTAGGTACTCTGCTCACAAAACACATTTAAAATACTACATGAAGCAGGTGATCTTTCCAAAACCACAGTTCACTGTGAGTTCCAAATTCTCATCTGCCACCGGCTTGTGTGCAAAATGAGTTTTGCCTTTCTAAGTTTGTTCTCTATTCTATGATGTGAATAAATACACATCATAAAACTCTCTTCTGGGAGAAGATGGGTTCATTGAGCTAAATTAAGTTGATTGTAGCTGTCCCCTTACCTAAGAGGTGCTTTTATTTCTCCTAGTTCTTGGCATTTGTTGATCTGTACACATGTCTAACTATACACACATGTATATAAGGCATTGATATTGACATTGATATTGACTAATATACACATGTATATAAGGCCTTGATATTGACATTGATATTGACTAATATACACATGTATATAAGGCCTCGATATTGACTTTTGGAATAATGCTTTTGAACTCAGTAGTGTACCTAAGGCAGGTTTGGCCTCTCTGTCCTGGAATCATAGGATTAGATTTACCTGCAGACTTCTCATCTCTTTCCACTATAGTCTAGATCCTGTTCTTTCCTTCTTCTGCCCTCAGGTTGTTTCAAACCAGGGCAGAGAGCAAACAACCTCTCTCCTGGGATCAGTGGCTACGATATTATCTTTAGAGAACAAAGGTTGGCTATTCCTTTGTCAGTAGGCTTTTGGACCTAAAGGCTCATTTATTCTTTCTGTTTTAGCAGAGTCTCTAGTCTTGATCCCTTATATGCCTAATCCTGCATTTGTTGAACGAAGGGACAAGTGCATGTACTGCCAGCTCAGTCCAGTCTCCCAAGCCTACCCCTGAAGTGAATCCAGAAGCGTGATTTTTAGCAACCCAAGAGAAGGGTTTTAATAAAATATCTGAGAAAATCAAATTTAAAGTCATCTATAGTCTACTACTTGTCACTCTGCCTCATTGTGGGTAGAATACACTCATTTTTCATGGTGGATGAATCACAAGTTAATTTAAAACAGTTAAGCCACGAAAATTCCTGTAGCATGAGAAGAAGTAAGATTAAATTTAAGGCAATAATAATTCCCTGCCAAGAGAAAATGAATATATTCTTCAAGGTGCTTCATTTGAAAAGTAATTGAATCACCATTTCTATTCACATTACCATCTGAACATTGTAAAGCTGAATTTAAAGCTATGGGATTTTAAAATGATTTTTTGAAAAGTCTATTTGAATTGTCAGCCTTGAATATAGGACTTTGCATCTAAAATGTTGTTCTTTCAAAAGTAGGAAAGTACTAAATTTATGGAAAATTATACCATTTGTTAAATAGGGAGACTATATCCTGTCCTTAAATTTTAACTAGAAAATTTTGGGAATGGAAGTTTTAAAAACATTTCTTTCAAATCAAACCTAAGAACATACTTTCCTAGGCTAGAAACCTAGATGTCTAAAAATCGTATTTAAATTGTCTTTTCTATAACTGACTCTACTTTGATTCCCAAAGCCACCTGCTGATGGAGACATCAGTGTTTCTGTACTACCTGGAGGTGGGGAGGGCACTGAATGTCACACACAGATGGGAGTGGTTGAAGACACAGATCTGTCCACACTCAGCATTTGTCCATGTTAGCATCCTTTCTCATAAAAACAATATTTTATCTATGTCATTTCTTCCAGATTTCATGATCCTGAGTATATAAGGCCAAAACATTTTTTAATAATAACATTTAAATCATAATAAAATTTAAAAATAGTAGAAGTAGGTGTTTGGAAGTGAATCAAGTTTAAGCTTTTCCCACAGAGTAAGTTTTTGTTGAATGAATGAGTGAATGACTGAATGTCTTAATTGCTACACTTTTGAGGGCCAGGGGCTATTTGCCCCTCTCTCCAAATGACAGAACTGCTCCACGTTTCTTTGTTGCTCTTCTCAGCTGTCAGACGACTTGCTGCTTGTTTTCCACATCACCATGTCTATTCTGTGCTGTGCTTTACTCTTCCTTTTTCTTTTTTCTTTTGTATTTCTTCTGGCTCTTGTCCCTTTTCCCACGTGTCTCAGCTTTCCTTTATTGCCACTTTCAGTCAGAGTAGTCCTGTGCTTCTGGTGCTGGCATACAACACATACTTGAGTTTCTTGGCTTTTCTTGACTGTGCATCTGTTACGTCAACATGGGAATAGCCTGTCATAGAATTTCTCCAGTTCCAGGGCTCAAGAGGAAGATTGCCAGAAAATTGAGACTGTATTCACTGTCTTGGATTGAATTCATAAAGCAAAACCAGTGTTTGTGTGAGGGTTTGCTGTGTCGTGCCTGTAGGTTGTTTGGGTGCAAACCTACAGAACCCCGCCTGGGAAAAGAAAGAAACCAATGATTAGCAGCATCAGAACAATGCTTGATATCATTTCTCAATCAAGCAGTCCAGTCTAACCACAGTAAGAGACTGTGCTAAATGCTGATCTGTCTCCTAAGTTTGCAGAGAGCTCGAGATTTTTATTTCTCCCAGAGTTCATTTTACAGCTTAATTAATTTGTAAATTGTGATGTCTCTGCTCATCCTTTACCTGTGAAAAGAGACACGGGATGTGAGTGAGGCACAGTGCAGCTTGATTAAGGAAACCAAGTTCACCTACATCTCAAACTATTATTTCAACAGGGACAGAATTATTGCTTAGAAAATTACTTTTAGATAATCAACTCTCAAAGTCATGTCTTCAAGTAAAAGAAAAGTTAATTTAATTACTATGAAGTACTAATTAAACATAGATCATAATATAATTATTCTGGGCTTTTAATTACCTGAAACCCTTTCTTATCAGAAATAGTGTTCACAGATACTATTTACATATTCAGACAGATATTTTTGAGGAAGCAGAAAGAAAAATGAAAGAAATTGAGCATGTCAAAATGTTTTCTGACTCCCCCAACCTCTGTTATTAGGTCTGTGACTCTAGAGCAGCATTTTACCAAATGTGTACCCCGGGATGTTAGCATGTAAGGGAGGTTTCTTTGGACTAATAGGTTGTGAAAGCAGTGGCCTAGATAAGGTTGAGAAGTTTTGTTTTATATTTTAAGTTTTTGCAAGAGACTTTAGTAACAGTGCCTTTATTAGCGTGCAGTATAAATCTTGAGGAGAAAGACATACATGCAGCATTTCCTGATGTTATTTGAACAAACTAGAGGAAGAACTTGCTGTCTTAGTGTTCTGTGGAATACATTCTGGGAGCTCTACACTATATAACATTTTTTTTAAGGGAGGGAGGAAAAGGGAGGGAGGGAGGGAGAAGGAGGGAGAGAGGAAGTTACACTATGTAATTAATAAGAGAAATTATCAAAAGAAATATTTCAATATGATGTTTACATTAAAAGGAGGGTTATTAATGGATAACAGAGCAACACAAGAGTATAAAGATCTGTACTGGGACAATTACACTTAGTACACCTCACCAAAATTCACTTACACTTAGTACACCTTGCCAGAATTCATTTACATTTCATACACTTCACCAGAATTCACTTACACTTAGTACATCTCATGAGAATTCATCAGAATTAATTTACACTTAGTACCCCTCACCAGAATTCATTTACACTGAGCGCGCCTCACCAGAATTCACTTTCACTTAGTACACCTAGCCAGGATCATTTACACTTAATATACCTCGCCAGAATTCACTTACATTTAGTACACCTCACCAGAATTCATTTGCACTTAGTACACCTCACCAGAATTCACTTCCTCTTAGTACACCTCACCAGAATTCATTTACACTTAGTACACATCGCCAGAATTCACTTACACTTAGTACACATCGCCAGAATTCACTTACACTTACCACACCTCACCAGAATTCACCAGAATTCATTTACACTTAGTACACCTCACCAGAATTCAGCAAGACTGAGGCTGAATATGTCTCAGTCTCACTAGTGTTTTAGGTTACTAAACTAAACCCAAAAAATTGAAGTGTATATTTAGCAGAAAATTAAATGAGTTTTTTTTAAATCAGCACGATTTAATGGAAATCAATCTGGTTTACTTTTTAATTATTTTTCAAGCAAGTAAGGTTTGATTTAAACAGATGGAGAGAACGTCTATTTCAATAATACAATGTATAGTCATTATGAAATTAAAATTAAGAGATCATAGGGCACTTCTCCCAATGCTGAAGTTCCTCATTAGCATAGAAAGGTTTTATGAGGAAAAGGTTCTCATAAACAGTACGTTGGTATTCATTTATTTCTCTCAACTATTCTATGTACAAATATTGGCTTTCCAGATATCTTTGACCAGTAAATCTTTTTTAAAAAGTTATTTTTATTTTGAATTGACAATAATTATACATATTTATGGGGTACAATGTGATGTTTTGATACATGTATACATGGTGGAATGGGTGAATCAGACTAATTAACATATCCATCACCTCACTTTCTTATTATTTCTTTGTGGTGAGAATATTTAAAATGTACTACTCTTTTAGCTATTTTGAAATATACATTATTATTATAGTCACTTTGCTGTACAGTAGATCACCATAACTTCTTCCTCCTGTCTAATTGAAACTTTGTACCCGTTGACCAGCATTTCCTCTTTTCCTCCATCCCCATATCCCTTAGCCTCTGGTAATAATCATTCTATTGTCTACTGCTATGAGTTCGAATTTTTATATTCCACATAGAAGTGAGATCATGTGGCATTTGTCTTTTTGTTTGGATTATTTTACTTAGCATAATGTCCTCTAGATTCATCCATGTTGTTACAAATGACAGGATTTCCTTCTTTTTAAAGATTGAAAAATATTCCATCTTGTAAAGATACCACATTTAAAAAATCCACTCAACTGCTGATGGATACTTTGGTTGTTTGCATATCTTGGCAGTTGTGAATGGTGCTGCACTGAACATCAGAGTGCAGATATCTCTTCAATATAATGATTTTAATTTATTTGGCTATTCACCAAAAGTGGGATTGCTGGATCATATGGTAATTTTATTTTGGACTTTTAGGGGAACCTCTGTATTGTGTTCTAAAATGTCTGTACTGACGCACATTTCCACCAACAGCATACAAAAGGTCCCTTTTCTCCACATCTTCACTAATACTTATTAATCTCTTTCATCTTTTTTATTATAGCCATTCTAACAGGTGTGATGTAGTACTTGATTGTGATTTTGATTTGCATTTTGATCAGGATTAGTGATGTCGAACATGTTTTCATATATCTGTTGGCCTTTTCTTTGTCTTTCTATGAGAAATGTCTATGCAGGTTTTTTGTCTATTTTTAAGTAGGGTTATTTGTTTTCTTATTATTGAGCAGTTTGATTTTTTAATATATCTTGGATATCAGTCCTTTATCTGATGTACAATTTGCAAATATTTTCTCCCAGTTTGTGGGTTGTCTCTTCACTCTGTTAATTGTTTCCTTTGCTGTGCAGAAGGTTTTTAGTTTATGCAATCCTGCTTGCCTATTCTGCTTTTATTACCTGTGATTTTGGAGTCATGTGCAAGAAATCATTGCCCAGAACAATGGGTAGCTTTTCCCTTATGTTTTCTTCCAGTAGTTTTACAGTATCAGGTCTTACATTTATTCTATTCTATTCCATTGGTTGATGTGTCTGCTTTTATGCCAGTACCATGCTGTTTTGATTACTATAGCTTAGTAATATATTCTGAAGTTAAACAGTGTTATACCTCCAGCTTAGTTCTTTCTGCTCAAGATTGTTTGGGCTACTTACAGTCTTTGTGGTTCTGTGAGAATTTTAGGATTGCTTTTTCTATTTCTGTGAAGAATGACATGACAATTTTGATAGGGATTACATCAAATCTGTAGATCATTTTGGGGAGTATGGACAATTTAACAATATTAATTCTTCTAATCAGTGAACGTAAGATATCTTTCCATTTATTTGTGTCCTCTTTAATTTCTTTCATCAGCGTTTTATAGTGTTCAGTATGCAGATCTTTCACCTCCTTGGTTAAAATTACTCCTAAGTATTATTTATGCTATTGTAAAGGGGATTGTTTTCTTAATTTTTTTCCAGATACTTCATTGTTAGTGTATAGAAATGCTAGTGGTTTTTGTATATTGCTTTTGTGACCTGCAACTTTACTCAATTTATTAGTTCTAACAGTTTTTTAGTGGCATTTTAGGGTTTTCTACATATAAGATCATGTCATCAACAAACAGACTACTTCATTTAATTGTTTCCTATTTGGATGCCTTTTATTTCTTTTTCTTGTCTAATTGCTCTGGCTAGGACTTCCAGTCTTATGTTGAATAAAAGCAGTGAGAGTGGACAGTATTGTCTTGTTCTTTATCTTAGAGGAAAAATCTTCAACTTTTGAGTGTCATGTTAGCTCTGGGTGTGTCATATTTGCCCTTTATTGTGTTAATGAAAATTTCTTTGATGCCTATATTATTGAGCATTTTCATCATGAAAAGATATTGAATTTTGTCAAATGCTTTTTTTGCATCTATTGTGATGGTGATATGGATTTTGTCCTTCATTCTGTTAATATGATCAATTACATTTATGATTTGCATATGTTTAACCACCCTTGCATCCCAGGGATAAATCTCACTTGATTACGGTGAATACTTTTAATGTACTGTTGAATACAGTTTGATAGTATTTTATTAAAAATGTTTGCATCTATGTTCATTAAAAATATTTGTAGTTTTTTTTTTTTCTTGCAGTAACCTTGTCTAGCTTCAATATCAGGGTAATGCTGGCCTCATAAAAACAGTTTGTAAGTATTTTCTCCTCTTCAATTATTTGGAAGAGTTTGAGAAGGAGTGGTATTAGTTCTTCTTTAAATGTTTGGTAGAATTCAGCCATGAAGTCATTTTGTCCTAGGTCTTTCTTTGATGGGAAACTTTTAAATTACTGATTTAATGTTGTAACTCATTATTGGTCTATTCAGATATTTTATTTCTTCATGATGAAGTTTTGGTAGGTTACATGTTTCTATGAATGTATTCCTTCTAGATTATTCAATTTGTTGGTGTACGATTGTTCATATTAGTCTCTTATGATTTTTTGTATTTGTGTCCTCTGTTGTAATGCCTCATCTTTCATTTCTGATTCTGTATTTATTTGAGTCTTCTCTCTCTTTTTTAAGTCTAGCTAAGATTTTATCCGTTTGTTTAGCTTTTCAAAAAACAAACTCATGGCCAGGCATGGTGGTCATGCCTGTAATCCCAATACTTTGGGAGGCCGAGGAAGGCAGATCATTTGAGGTCAGGAGTTTGAGACCAGCCTGGCCAACATGGTAAAATCCCATCTCCACTAAAAATAAAACAAAATTAGACAGGTGTGGTGGTGCACACCTGTAGTCTCAGCTACTCTAGAGGCTAAGGCAGGAGAATAACTTGAACCTGGGAGGCAGAGGTTGCAGTGAGCCAAGACAGCACCACTGCACTCCAGCCTGGGCAAAAGAGTAAGACTCTGTCTCAAATAACGAAAAAAAAAAAACAAAAAGCAAACTTTTGGTTTTGCTGATCTTTTCTTTTGTTTTTCTAGTCTCTATTTCCTTTATTTCTGCTCTAATCTTTGTTATTTCCTTCCTTCTACTAACTTTGGATTTAATTTGCTCTTTTTCTAGTTTGTTGAGGTACAACATCAGATTGTTTATTTGAGATTTACTCTTTTGGTGTAGGCATGTAATGCTATAAGCTTCTTTGTTAGAATTGCTTTTGCTGTCACATAAGTTTCAAAATGTTTTGTTTCCATTTTTGTTTATCTTAATATATCTTTTCATGTCCCTTTTAATTTCTTCTTTGACCCAATAGTTGTTCAGGAGTCTACTGTTTAATTTCCACATAATTGTGAATTTCCTATGATTCCTCCTGCTGTGGATTTCTAGTTTCATACCACTGCAGTCTGAAAAGATACTCAATGTGAGTTCAGTCATTTCGAATTTATTATGCCATATTGTGGTTTAACATGACCTATCTTGGGAAATGTTTTGTGTGCACTTGAGAAGTATGTGTATTCTGTTGCTGTGTTGGATGGAGTGTTCTGTATATATATGTTAGGTCTATTTGATCTAAAGTGTTATTCAAATCCAATGCTTCCTGACTGATTTTCCATCTGAATGATCTTTCCATTGTGTTGGGAGCAGGATATTAAAATCCCCTACTAGGCCGGGCGCGGTGGCTCAAGCCTGTAATCCCAGCACTTTGGGAGGCTGAGACAGGTGGATCACAAGGTCAGGAGATCGAGACCATCCTGGCTAACACGGTGAAACCCCGTCTCTAC
>NW_012115488.1:15595709-15636364 GCF_000951035.1 Colobus angolensis palliatus | reverse complement strand
TTTTTTTTTTTTTTGTATTTTAGTAGAGATGGGGTTTCACCATGTTGGCAAGGCTGGTCTCGAACTCCTGAGCCCAGGCAATTCATCCACCTCGGCCTACCAAAGTGCTAGGATTACAGGCGTGAGCCACCACACCTGGCCCTGTACTCAACTTTTAAATGGCATTTTCCTGGACACTCTTTTATGCCATCCCAATGACCAATTGATTACAGCATCCAAACAGAACCTTCAGTTCACAATTTGTTCCAGTTTTAAATTTCTTTACATCATCAGCAGCACTCTTCAGAGATATCATTCATTTTTTTACCACGGCTTCTCCATTTCTGAGTTTATACTTTTTTGCATGTTTTGGTTGAATGGATGGGGGAGAAAATGCTGGGAGGGGGGTTGGGAAAGAGATATAAAATTGTTTTTCAGGACTTTAATGCTCATATGTGATCCCTAAACCAGCAGCAACAGCATGTCCTGGGTGCTTATTAGAAATGCAGGAACTCATGTCCTATCTCAGACCTACTGGACTCTGCATATTAACAAGATTGTCAGGAAATTCATATGCAAATTTAAGAAGCACCGGTGGTAGAAAACACTAGTTTTCAAACTTGGCAGAACATTGAAATCCCCTCAGCACGTACAAAAAGTACTAATACCTGGCTTTCTTTTCTAGAGTTTCTGATTCAATTGTTATGGAATGTGGGCCAGGGAATCAGGATTACTTTTTTTTTTAAAGCTTCCCAGTTGATTCTAACGTGCAGAAAACTTTCAGACCTACTGGTCAGAAAGAATGAAAGACTAAATAGACCAGTGCAGTGGCTCTCAAACTTTGATGTGTATTACCATCAATTAAAGCAATACAGAGGACCAGGTTGGTGGGTAGGATAGATCATGGGCCTCTGTTTATACTAAGTTCCCCAGTTGATTCTAAAAACACTGACATTTAAGAACTACTAAACTAGGAAAATACATTACAATCATGGGGCAACTTGAAGGACCTACAAGGCTCCTGGAGATCTCCCTTGGGTTCTGTTTTTTACAACTGAATTAGGACACTGTTACACACATCTGTGGGTGATCCTTCTATTACCTTACTATTTTATCCTCTAATATTTATCAATAACTGTTTCCTCTAGGGATTGAATTATGCCCTGATTGTATGCTGGACTAGTACTACCAAGAACATTTTTTTCATATAAGACCTTCAAAAAAAAATCCAAAGGTTTAAAATCATGTCATTGTATAATTTCTCTCCCTTTCTCAGAACATATACAAAACTTTGCATGTGAAGGTGTGTATAGATTCACAGACTGTTAGAGCTAGACTAGGTCTTAGAGATATCTAATCTAATTGTCATTTTCTGTGGAGGGAATAGAGGACCAGAAGGAGTGAGTGATTACCTCAAGATCATACAGGAAGTCGCAGAATATGAGCAGTACTTCTGACAATTTTTAAAAGTCTGAATAGGCAAATATAACTTAAATTATTCAGACTAATTAATATAAAGATAAATTAGTCAAATAAACGAACCAATTTTATATGTAAAATATTTACTGATATGCATATAATTAATAAGCTGCAGCCAGGCACTGTGGCTCTCACCTATAATCACGGCACTTTGCAAGACCAAGGTGGGCAGATCACTTGAGGCCAGGAGTTCAACACCAGCCTAGCCAATACGGTGAAACCTCGTCTCTACTAAAAATACAAAAATTAGCCGGCCATGTTGGCATGCACCTGTAATCCCATCCCAGCTACTCAGGAGGGTGAAGCATGAGAATCACTTGAACCTGGAAGGTGGAGGTTACAGTGGGCCGAGATTGTGCCACTGCACTCTAGCCTGGGTGACAGTGGGAGACTGTGTCTCAAAAAAAAAAAAGTTGCAACATAATTAAGCCCAAATAATGAGAAGTTTGAATAAATGATTGTAATTTTATACCGATATTCTTATTTTTTAAATCAATTTTTCTATTCCCGGTTTTTTTTTTTTTTTTTTGAGACGGAGTCTCGCTCTGTCGCCCGGGCTGGAGTGCAGTGGCCGGATCTCAGCTCACTGCAAGCTCCGCCTCCCGGGTTCCCGCCATTCTCCTGCCTCAGCCTCCCGAGTAGCTGGGACTACAGGCGCCAGCCACCTCGCCCGGCTAGCTTTTTGTATTTTTTAGTAGAGACGGGGTTTCACCGTGTTAGCCAGGATGGTCTCGATCTCCTGACCTCGTGATCCGCCCGTCTCGGCCTCCCAAAGTGCTGGGATTACAGGCTTGAGCCACCGCGCCCGGCCTCTATTCCCGGTTTAACTCTTATTATATATTAATATAATCATCACTAAAACTTGGTTTTCTCCCCAGTAATATACACAGTTTATCATATTAAACATACAGACCATTCTGTAGACAATTTTGTAAAACTTTGAAAAACACAATGCTTTAGTACCCTGACGTATCTGGGAAGAGGAATCAGACATAATTTTTCTCACCCAATTTGTTATCCCTGACTCTTCTCTGCTCCTCAAAGCGGCAATACCTAACCTTCTTTAAAGAATCTAAGATGATGAGCACTTGAAAATAACCCTAGCTTCCATATTATTTGGATCAACAGCCCTTTTTTTTCTTTTCTTTTCTTTTTTTTTTTTTTACAATTCTTGCCAAAGGAAGTGGAGAGTGCCAGAAGCCATGCTGGGCAGAATTCTGAAGATGAGGTTTGTTTTTAGCATTCTCTTTTCTTCCACTTGTCTTCAGTGTCTGTCTACAAACCACAGTGCCCTGGAGCTACCATCTGGTTGCTCAGTGATCACCCATTGGAACTGAAACCAGTCCTGCCTTCTAAAATATGTTCCTACTTCTCTCCGGACTTGTAAGTTACTTGCTTGGGCAAGTAACTGATAAACTTCCTCAAAGTAAAATGTTAATTCATTAATAAGTGACCATATTATTTTTAGGTTCTTTTAATTGCACATATCAAAATTTGTTGTGACTAGCTTAAGCAAAAATAGATAAATAAATAAATAACAATAATAACTTATTGGGAAGGAAATGGGTGGTGATGGTGGCAGTGGGGGTTGTCTCAGAGAATTTAAGATAGAGTTACACTGCTCAGCCCTGGGAAATGCAGGAAACAGAGCAGTAAGTATATTTGAATTTTACCTGAAGAGCTGACGTTAAAGTGACTGAGTTTGACTGGTGTGCTGGAGCTCGCTCATAACAACTGGGGAGAACCAACTGTTGAAGAGTTGGAAGTCATCATATCACTGAATGATATTAGATTAGCAGTGTTATTGAACTGAACTGAGGTCCCCTCACCCAGCACAGAGAGACCAAACATCCACATCAAGGTTTGCAGTGGGAGAAAGAAGGGTGTTTATTTGTAGGGCGCCAAGCAAGGAGAATTAGGCAGTTCAGGCTTAAGATCTGACCTCCTAGATGGCTTGCAAGTAAAGCTTTTTAAAAGCAAGGGTAAACAAAATCATGAATCAGTACATGGAGATAATACAATGGTTTGGCAGAAAAAGGTAGGTTATCTTGAAGCGAGGGCTCATAGGTCATAGGTAGATTCAAAAATTTTCTGACTTGCAATTAGTTAAGAAAGAAAAGCTTGGTTTAAAAAGTTAGGGTCAGTAGAAAAGAATGTTAACTCTGGCTCTTGGGCTTGACTCCTTTCAGACCCCTCAAGAAGAAATTTAGAACAAGGAATGGCCGTCAGAGTTTAGTCCTCAGTTCCCCCTTACCTGAGGTCTATGTGCCAGTGAATCCATCTGGTGGGTGTCTGAGTTTCTGAAAAACAACTCAGGGATATATGGTAATGAGGCAGGAAAATAGGGTATGAGGCAGGGAACCTAAGGCCAATTTACGCTGAATTCCTATAATTAAATCAAAAGGAAAACCCCAACTTTCTACACTCAAGTTAACAAAAGCGTTACTCTCTTTGCAACCTCCCCTCTTTCCTGCATGGCAGATGAAAAACTGAAAGTACACCTCTGATTGGTCCCTTCCTGCAACCAGTCAGGCTGGTCATGGGCCAAGTCTTCATTTGCAAAGGAGTATAACTTTGTAACTTCACTTCCGCCTCTGATCAGTCACTTTTTGCAACCAATAAGACATTTGGATACGGTGTAACTTTGTAACTTCACTTAAGCCACTGATTGGTCGCTTTCTGCAAACAATCAGACTGATTGCATGCAGGCCACTACATTTACTCAGGGTGTACACAAAATAACCGGTGGGAAACCTCGAGAAGGTATTTAAACCCCAGAAAATTCTGTAACCAGGGTTAGAGCTGCTTGTGCCAGCCTGCTCCTACCCTGTGGAGTGTACTTTCATTTTCAAAAATCTCTGCTCTTGTTGCTTCATTGTTTCCTTGCTTTGTTTGTGTGTTTTGTCCAATTATTTGTCCAAAGCTGCCAAGAACCTGGACCTCCTGCGCTGGTAACATTAAGATGTTATCTTTAACTGGCAAGCCAATTAAGGAATGTAATAGAATGAAACTGGATCCTCATCCCTTGCCTTATACAAAATTCAACTCAAGGTGGATCAAAGACTTAAACCTAAGACCTGAAACCATAAAATTTCTAGAAGATAACAATGGAAAAAATAAATCCTTCTAGACGTTGGCTTAGGCAAGAATTAATGTCCAAGAACCCAAAAGCAAATGCAACAAAAACAAAAATAAATAGATGGGACCTAATTATTTGCACAGCAAAAGAAATAATCAGCAGAGTAAACAGACAACCCACAGAGTGGGAGAAAATTTTTGCATGCTGTGTATCAGAAAAAGAACTAGTAACCAGAATCTCAAACAAATCAGCAAGAAAATATAAATAATCTCATCAAAAAGTGGGCAAAGAACATGAATAGACAACTCTCAAAAGATGTACAGATGGCCAACAAATACATTTAAAAAAATGCTCAATGTCACTAATGATCAGAGAAATGCAAATCAAAACCACAATGTGATACCACCTTACTCTTTCAAGAATGGCCATGTATCAAAAAAATCAAAAGATAAAAGATGTTGCCATGAAGGTGGTGAAAAGAGAACACTTTTACACTGCTGGTGCAAATGTAAACTAGTACAACCTATGGAACTAGTTGAAAAACAGTGTGGAGATTCCTTCAAGAACTAAAAGTAGATCAACCATTTGATCCATCAATCCTACTACTGGGTATCTATCCAGAAGAAAATAAGTCATTATATGGAAAAGACACTTGCACACATGCTTATAGCAGCACAATTCACAGTTGAAAAAATATGAAACCAGCCTAAATGCCCATCAACCAATGAGTAGCTAAAGGAAATGTGGTATACACATACACCATGAAATACTAAGCCACGAAAAGGAATGAAATAATGGCATTTGTAGCAACCTGGATGAAACTGGAGGCCATTATTCTAAGTGAAGTAACTCAGGAATGAAAAATCAAACATCATATTCTGTCTAGAATGTATTCCTTGTGGTGGGTTTTTGGTTTAGCTGACTTCAAGGATGAAGCTGTGGAACTTTGCAGTGAGTGTTACAACTCTTAAAGATGGTGCGTCCGGAGTTTGTTCCTTCAGATGTTCAGATGTGTCCAGAGTTTCTTCCTTCCAGTGGATTCGTGGTCTCACTGCCTTCAGGAGTGAAGCCGCAGATCTTCACAGTCAGTGTTATAGCTCTTAAAGGTGGTGCATCTGGAGTTGTTTCTTCCTGCTGGTGGGTTCGTGGTCTCACTGACTTCAGGAATGAAGTGGCAGACCCTCGTGGTGAGTGTTACAGCTCATAAAGGCAGTGCAGACCTAAAGAGAGAGCAGCAACAAGATTTATTGTGAAGCGCGAAAGAACAAGGCTTCCAGGGTATGGAACAGGACCCAAGTTGGTTGCAGCAGCTGGCTTGGGTGGCAAGCTTTTATTCCCTTATTTGGCCCTGCCCACATCCTGCTGATTGGCCCATTTTACAGAGCACTGATTGGTCCATTTTACAGAGTGCTGATTGGTCCTTTTTTACAGAATGCTGATTGATTGGTGTGTTTACAAACCTTCAGCTAGACACAGAGCACTGATTGGTGTGTTTACAATCCTCTAGCTAGATAGAAAAGTTCAAGTCCCCAGGGGACCCAGAAGACCAACTGGCTTTACCTCTCAATATGTTCTCACTTGTGAGCGGGAGCTAAGCTGTGAGGACACAAAGGCATAAGAATGATATAATAAACTTTGGGGACTTTGGAGGAAGGGTGGGAAGGGGTGAGGGATAAAAGACTACACATTGGGTACACTGTAGACTGCTCGGGTGATGGGTGCACCAATATCTCAGAAATCACCACTAAACAACTTGTCCATGTAACTAAAGACCACCTGTTGCCCAAAACTACTGAAATGAAAAAAAAATTAAAAATAAAATGAGAGTAAAATGAGTAAAGCTCAAAAAAAAAGGAGAAGAAGAAGAAAAAAGATGTTGCAGTTTCTGGAGGGAATAGAATATCTTATTACTCTAACTTCCTTGGCTATTGTTTTAAGTTACTGTTACCTTCTTGCTTATCAAGTTGCTCATTTACTTCTCTTGGTTAGTGAGGTTGCCTGAAATTTCCCTTGAAGGAACTCAAGATTTTCGTTTATTTCCCTGCTTGTGGGCATTGCGAGGGGTGGTGGTGCCAGGGTGGCACAGCCTCCTGAGAGGGATCTCTGCTCCATCTCAGCAGCTTGAAATTAGTCATGGTGTATTTATGCCAAGGAAATCAGTAAATGTTACAAAAAACATTACTAGAACAGTATGGCTAGGCTCTAAATTTGTTGTAAACAACAAGTTCTAAACAGAGGTTGTTGAAATGACTCCATTTGTGTACACTTTTGTGTTAATTATGTATGACCAACAGGACAGGGTTATAATATACAGATGCAGTCAACCCAGAGTATCAGTGGTATCTTTGGGGAAGGGAATTTTTTAAATTGGGCAGCCACCCAAGGGCTTTCTGCACAGCCACTATCCCTTTACAGATAATATATTTGCATTTTAACCAGGGTTAAGCAAGTAGAAAATTAGGAGACACGACATATGCTCCTGGTGGGAATGAATTTATGTACCCAACCATGACTGTGATTAATGCTTTAGCTACCCCAGTGGTCATGACTGACGGCACATTTTTAATCACTTGGTACCTTTAAAAATAGACCAATGCCTGGCTGGGCATGGTGGCTCATGCCTGTAATCCCAGCACTTTGGGAGGCTGAAGCAGGCAGATCACGAGGTCAGGAGATCAAGACCATCCTGGCCAACATGGTGAAACCCTGTCTCTACTAAAAATACAAAAATTAGCTGGGTGTGGTGGTGTGCACCTGTAATGCCAGCTAGTTGGGAGGCTGAGGCAGGGGAATCGCTTGAACCCAGGAGGCGGAGGTTGCAGTGAGCGAGATTGTGCCACTGCACTCCAGTCTGGTGTCAAAGCGAGACTCTGTCTAAAAAAAAAAAAACAAAAACAAAAACAAATTCGGCCAATGCCCGAGTTCCATCACACAGAGATCTACTTTAACAGAGTATCAGCATTTTTTTTTAAGCACTCAGGTAACTCTAATATATAACCAGGATTGAGAGCAACTGAGATTACGAGTAAAGGGGATTTAGAGAAGTGAAACCTTTACACATCTGTCACTTGTTGTTGGGTTAGAACAATTATCTTTTTTTTTGGTAGTCTATTGTCATTAGACTTTCAGACTATTGTATCTAGCAGGCTTAAATTTTATGTTATGGACTTTAAGGTGAAACCTGATTCACTGGGGGAAAGAGAAAAAAAAAAGAGTGAAAATAAAGCAATTAATCTGTCTTCCAGGATGAGGGGATTTTACTCCCTGGGGAGTGAGAAAGATTATAATCTGGGGCTGATGAACTGCAAAAAGAAGGCTGTAGTTAACTTGCCAATAATGTTGGGGTTAATAAGTCACACAGTTCCGACATATAAATCTTTAAAAGTTTTGAGACAGACAGTACAGATCTAAGGAGTTTTCACTATTGGAAAGATGGAGGTCCTTACGAATGCTTAAAAACAGCATTTACTCAGTTATTGATTCCATTCTTCCTTTCATCTAATAATTGTTTATTGGAAAAAGTATTATATGCAAGGAATTGTATTAGGCTTGGATAATACCTGAGATTATTGAGTTACCGTTCTAGCAGAGGAGACAAGCAAGAAACAACTCATTACACAATTAAGCATTTACTTACAAGCGTAAACAGTGAGGAGAAGTACAGATTTTATGAGAACGTACAACAGGAAGAACAGAGACCTGAGAAATATTCTGGGAACTCAGATGAGGTCAGGAGATTTGGGGAAGTAATATTTGAGCTGAGATCTGAGTATTTTGGGGATTTATTGAGAAAAATTGAGGGTAGAGATTGTTTCAGGAAGATAAAATATATGGAAAGGGCTGTTTGACAGGAAGGAGCCTAATGTATTTGAGGAGCTAACAGAAGTCCAGCGTATCTGTTTGCTCCTTCCCTCTGAGCAGGGAGCCAAGGAGGAAAGGAGACAGGTAAAGAAGGCTGAAAAATGATCATGTGGGGCCCTGTGGACCATGTCGATATATATCCTAAAGGTAATGAGAAACAACGAAAGGGTTTTAAGAATAGTATTGTGTATTAAACAACTTGGCTGTTCTTTGTCCCTGGTTCCTGGGAGGTAACCTCTAAATCCTTAGAAGTTTCTGAGTAATTAGAAAGGAGTGTCTTCCTTACTCACGGTGGGCCCCTTGGGTTACACCTGAGTTTATGCTAATGAAATAACTCAGAATGGGGCTGGTCACCCCAGAAAGACTAAACATGTGATTAGAAATCTGGGATCTTGGCCGGGCGTGGTGGCTCACGCCTGTAATCCCAGAACTTTGGGAGGCCAAGGCGGGCGGATCACAAGGTCAGGAGATCGAGACCACGGTGAAACCCCGTCTCTACTAAAATTACAAAAAATTAGCTGGGCGTGGTTGCGGGCGCCTGTAGTCCCAGCTACTGGGGAGGCTGAGGCAGGAGAATGGCAGGAACCCGGGAGGCGGAGCTTGTAGTGAGCCGAGATCGCACCACTGCTCTCCAGCCAGGGAGACAGAGCGAGACTCCGTCAAAAAAAAAAAAAAAAAAAGAAAAGAAATCTGGGATCTTGAGCCACATAATATCAGCCAGATCTCTGGGGAGTGGTGGGAAGGGGAGCTGGAGACTGGCTTCAATCAATCATGTTTACATAATGAAGCTTTAATAAAAACTCTAGATATCTGAAGCTTGAGGGAGATTCCTGGTTAGTGACACACCTTTATGTGCCACAAGGATGACATGTCATCAAGACACAGAAGCTTCGAGTTTGGGACGTCCCAGACCTTGCCCTCTCTTCATTTGAAGAAGAATGAGTCTCTTCATTTGGCTGTTTCTCAGTTGTATTCTTTATAACAAAACTGTGCTTGCAAGTATAGTGTTTTCTTGGGTTCTGTGAACCATTCTAGCAAATTATCAAACACGAGGGATTGTGGGAACTCTTGGAGTTGTAGCTGGTCAGAAGTGTGCATGGCCTGGAGAGTACCCAAACTTGTAACTGGTGTCTGAAGTGAGAGCAGTTTTGTAGGAGATTGTGCCCTTAACCTGTGAAATCTGCACAGATTCCAGGTAGTTCACCTCAGAATTGCATGGCAAATTGTGTGTGTGTGTGTGTGTGTGAGACACGAGTGATTTATACAGTTCTCCCATATTATTGTTTGGAGCTCCAACCTAGTTCTGGCACTTCCTCTGTGAGGCCTTTCCAGTTTACCTGGCTTCTTACATGGTGTTAAGCTATTGTCATGTGTGGACTTTGAGAGGAAATATATGGAAGGAAGTAATAAAACTGGGCGACTTTATCTACAAATTTAAGAATTCAAGTGGATTTTGGAAGGAAATATATGGAAGGAAGTAATAAAACTGGGCAACTTTATCTACAAATTTAAGAATTCAAGTTATAAGATAAGAATGATTATATCACTATCTATATGCATGTACTATTACATACAAACAGATAAATCTACACCTCTGAACCACCATGTTATCAAAAACTGGGGAGAAAGAAAGCCTAGGTAAGAGTGTATTTTCCAGTGTAGACTTTGGACTACTGGCACCAGAATCCCCCTGAGGGCTACCTGGTGTCCGTCTCAGGAATCTGTTCCACCTCAGAGGTGCACAGTCTGAAACTCTGCCTGGACTGGGACCTGCACATTGGCAGCCTTGGCAGCCCATTCAACGACCCAGGCATTTGGAGATATTATTAATGATAGGGACAGGAGGCAGGAAATTCTGGGCAGGAGAGGGTAGGTTTCTGGCGAGGTCCCCACCCTTAAGCCTGGAACCATGGCCCAAAGTGAGAACATGCATTCCCATTTTCCTGCTCGAATGTTGCCTTTCCCAAAACCACCCATGGCCCACCCCATCCCAGTGCCCGTGCACTCCAGTTCCTGTCCACGAAGGGGTCAGGGAAATTTCCTGCTTCAGTAACATATAACTACTGACCTAATGTAGTTTTTCTAAACTAGGTACCCTTCCAACACTTAAAAATGTTATCTCTATATCTAAATTCCAAATATCTAAAAGTTTTATACTTTTAATAGTTGTAAATGATTTAATTCCTGGCGTATCATAAATATTGACATTTAAAACTCATACTACATTTTTAAATGTGTCCAGTGGAATGTGACTATCATGAGGAATTGATGCCTACATATCTACACTAAAAAAATGAACATGTTCTTTTTTAATGGTTACAAATTCCTCCTTCCTCACCGTTTCACTTTCTCTCCCAAATTTTAGCCTAATATATTTTGATTGAAAGTCCTTATGACATCATACTTTTTTGAAACAGAAATATGTATATAAATTGAAATATAAATAAAAATTTAATTTTCAGTGAATATAAGGCTTAACTATTTAAAAAAATCTTCTGATGTGCATTATGATTATAATTTTTATTGGTACCAAATTAATCAAAAGGCAAGTACATTACAAATTTTGACATATTATTTAACATTACGTATCTTTTAAGGAGAAGAATGAGTCTTGCTTTTCAATGGATGCATCTGCATATGGCTCTTTATTGCTAGAATGAGTTGGGATTCAGCATCAGTTTTAATCCTATTTTAAATTATTTTTATGTAAGTGCTAAGGAATCTTATTCATATAAGTTGGTGGTTGGGGATGAAATGAGTTTTGTTTTAGCAATGTCACCCAATTATTTGAACTCCCGCTGATATGCCAAAAATCACATAGTGACCTATCATCAAAAAGTATTTTTAATGATCTACTAGTTAGGCCTCCCTTTAATTTTCTTAAAAGCAAAGATGTGGACTGGGTGTGGTGGCTTGCTCCTGTAATCATCCCAGCACTATGGGAGGCTGAAGCTGGTAGATCACTTGAGGTCAGGAGTTCGAGACCAGCCTGGCCAACATGGTGAAACCCCGTCTCTATTAAAAACACAAAAATTAGCTGGGTGTGGTGGCTCAGGCCTGTAGTCCCAGCTACTTGGGAGGCTGAGGCAGGAGAATTGCTTGAATCTAGGACGTCGAGGTTGCAGTGAGTCCAGATTGCACCACTGCACTCCAGTCTGGGTGACAGAGTGAGACTCTGTCTCGAAAACAAACAAACAAACAAAAAACAGGAAAAAAAAAAACACCAAAAAACCCCAAAAAAACCAAAGAGGTGGAAACTCCGTGAAATGTTTTCCGGTCATTGAAGACATTCATTTTTTCAGTACCAGAAACATTATTTCACATTTCTGTCTGACTCATGTAGGTTTCTCATCTCAGAAATTGTATCACAGTAGTAGTAGCCACGGAGAGAAGTTGTTCCTTCTTTTGTCAAGTGAAAGCAAAGGTGAAACAGAGGTCCCATGTAACCTTAAAACCACGAGTGTTTGCAGATCATGTTTGGATAGAGTATGCCTGCAGTTGAAATTTTGGAAACTGATGCCCTGTTAGAACTACCCGTCTGCCTGGGTGTCCCTTGGAAAGCCTCTGTGGTTTCCCAGAGGTCCAACCCCTCCTTTTGAAAACCCTGCTCCAGCTGATGAAGTTCATAGTACCTACTAAGTAGGATGGGCCTTTCCGACTTGTGAGCCTTGGTACTGCTGGTTTTTTGAAGGATTTATTCATGTTTGTACAACTGTAAATTTGTTGTGATAGTACAGTAAAACATAGTTATACAGAATAAAAACACACTGTAAACTTAGACTTTAAAATCATACACATAGAGATGCTATTAATATATAACAAAATAATTGGCAATAATTTTTTTAAAAAGCATCTGGAATTTTTTTTAACATCTTTCGTACAAATAAACTTCCCTATACGTAAGGGTGCTCTACTTTGTTGTTGTTTTTGAGAAGATACATGACAGAAAATCCTGACAACACAGTCGGAATTTGAGACCAGCATCTGAGCTTCTACCTGGTTTTCATTTGTGTATATTAAGATCCTTGTAGGCCGTGTGCGGTGGCTCACGCCTGTAATCCCAGCACTTTGGGAGGCCGAGGTGGGTGGATCACGAGGTCAGGAGATCGAGACCATCCTGGCTAACACAGTGAAACCCCGTCTCTGCTAAAAATACAAAAAATTAGCCAGGCGTGGTGGCAGATGCCTGTAGTCCCAGCTACTCGGGAAGCTGAGGCAGGAGAATGGCGTGAACCCGGGAGGCAGAGCTTGTGGTGAGCGAAGATCGCGTCACTGCACTCCAGCCTGGGCGACAGAGCGAGACTCTGTCTCAAAAATAAAAAATAAATAAAAAATAAAAAATAAAAAACAAAAAAGATCCTTGTAACAATCCGTGTGGCTTAAAGGAGCAGTGTCTTGTCCTCAATCAAGTTCTTGTCAGGAACTTGATAGGTCTCTGAAGACCTCACCATATGGCAAGGATCACTCAAACTCCAAAGAAGTTCTAAAGCAGCTTTGGTCATAACCAGCTTGATAACTCCAATTATCCTTTTAGTCTTCTAGTACAGTCAACAGAAGAGTTTTGTCTTTCTCAAGAAATGTCATAATTTTATCTTAAGCCACAGACAGTGGCATGGTGTGATCTTCTTTACTGTTAGCAAAGCAAACTTCTCAGCCACTAGTACATGCTTAACAGCCCCTTAGTATTCTTTGAATGTGGAAAGGGACAGCACACAACAAACACTAAAGGCCCTCATCCTGGTGGTTCTCAGCTGGTTGTGTGCCTAAGAATCATGTGCGTGCTTCTTTAAAATGTAAATTTACAGTCACCAAATCAGATTTGATTCAATGAGTCTAAAAGACTGCTTATTACTAGGTAAGTATTATCCAGTGTTTCTTTGTGTAACAAAAAATTACATAGAAATGAATCCTCATTAGATGATTTATACAGTAGAGGTTAAACACCAGGCAATTATGATTTAGAAATAACAGTGAAATAGAAATATTCCTTCCTACAGAATCAAATGCTTTCAATGATAACATTCACAGGTCTATTGTGTATGTTTCTTCACTGAAGAAAGTCAGCAAATTGCAGCTACTTGGATAAAAAATCAATTTGGATTGATTTTATTTTGATTGAGTTCTCAAATCTTTTTTTATTCTTTTTCCAGTAGTTCATTTTATTGTGAACTAGACCACAGGCAGAAGTTTTGTCTCAGTGTAAGTTCACATACTCACCAACTCAGGACTCCACTTATCATATCACAACTTAGCAATTAACTTTAAGTTCCTCAAATTGGATATGATCTGATCACTGTGTTGAAATCACAGAAGAAATGAACATTAATAATAGGCCCATTGTGCACAATGCTCTTTATGGTTGGGGTTATTATTCCATTTTAAAGATTAGAAAACTGAGACTAGAAAGCTTGACAAACTCTGACAAATAGTAAGTGGGAGAGCTGGAATAGGACCCCTTCTGCTGAATGCACTCATGAGTTGAGAAGGTTGATAAGTACACACATACCTTGGCAAGAAGGAAATTAATTTGTTGGAGAAGGAGATTCCTGTGGCAGAGAGAGGTATTTAAAAACAGTTTTCTTTTACTGAAAGCTTTAACTTTAACTGCTGAAGTCACTGAATTACTGAGGAACTAATATCTGATGATGCTAACAAATTAAGGCCACCGCTTTCTCATTCTGTGAAGCTATATCTACGATTTTAAATGTCAGTTTTTCATTTCAATTAGTTGTGGCTACCCAATTAGCAACTTTACTTCAACTGGCTGCATTTTGGTACAATCAGCAACGGATAATTACTACTACATTAATAAGTTGGGAGTATTCTTTCTTTTTTTTTTTTGAGACGGAGTCTCGCTCTGTCGCCCAGGCTGGGGTGCAGTGGTCGGATCTCAGCTCACGGCAAGCTCCGCCTCCCGGGTTCACGCCATTCTCCTGCCTCAGCCTCCCCGAGTAGCTGGGACTACAGGCGCCTGCCACCTCGCCCGGCTAGTTTTTTGTATTTTTTTATTAGAGATGGGGTTTCATCGTGCACCGTGTTAGCCAGGATGGTCTGGATCTCCTGACCTCGTGATCCGCCCGTCTCGGCCTCCCAAAGTTCTGGGATTATAGGCTTGAGCCACCGCGCCCGGCCGGGAGTATTCTTTTTTAAATGAATACAAAGATATGTGGACAGGAAAAACAGAAGACACATGGAGGGCTGAACCTGAAGAAAAGAAAATGCTGTCAGAATTCACATGCTATTTTCTTTTTCTTTTCTTTTTCTTTTTTTTTTTTTTTTTCCGAGCCTTGTTCTGTCGCCAGGCTGGAGTGCAGTGGTGCAATCTTAGTTCACTGCAACCTCCGCCTCCCCGGTTCAAGCGATTCCCCTGCCTCAGCCTCCCAAGTAGCTGGGACTACAGGCATGCACCACCACGCTCAGCTAATTGCTATTTTCTTACACAGGGTGAGGTCAGGAACCATGTGACTAAATTCTACTTATTTTCATGTCTTCCCACTCCCTAAAATAGTGATCTGTATATAGGAGACCCTCAATGAACCAACATTTTGAATTGACTTTATGATTAGGAATATATATGTCCTTCAAAGTAGTTCATTTTTATCTTGACACCATTTTGATCACCAGCAAATAAAACCACATACACAAAACCTTTTTGATCTCAGTAAACAAATATACATTTCCAAAAATAACCTGTTGAGAAATATTTATATGATAAAAGCACAAAAAATGTAATGAACATCTTTTACGCATGAAGCCCAAGACCCCATTCGCTGGAGAAGCATAATGGAACACAAAGAGATTTGCAGTTGGACAACAGCAATCCTAAACTGTCACCTTTGGCAGATTGAATAATGTAATTAATAATTTCAGTTTCCATCGAAATATTGGTCTCCAAATTTATCAGCTATCTTAGTTTAGGCTGCTATAAAAAAGTACCATATGTTGGGTGGCTTATAAACAATAGAAATTTATTTCTCACAGTTCTGGAGGCTAGAAGTTCAAAATTAGGGTGTCAGCATGGTTGAGAACTCTTCCAGGTTGTAAACTGATGAATTCTTGTATCCTCAGCTGGCAGAAAGAGAGCAGGATTTCTCCCTGGGATCTCTTTTATATGGGCACTAATTCATTCATGATGGCTCCACCCTCATGACCTAATTAGTCTCAAAGGCCCCATCTTCTAATATCATCACATTGGGGGTTAAATTTTATCAAATAAATTTTCAGGAAACACGAACATTCAGTCCATGGCATCAGCCCAAAGGGATCATGAATGCAATTCAAGCAGTGTGGAAGAATATCGATAAACTTAAAATCGAAGATATTTGTAGCATCACTGTCTCCTTGTATGTACAACGCTATCTGCTACTTATAGCACATTTTCAGAGACTTAAATCCATTTTACAAATCCTGTTCATGTTTATAAAGATGATTAAATATTTTCAAGGATAAAAGTCATAAAATAACATAAGCTGGAAGGGGCCCAGAAAGAATTTTTTCAAATCCTTTAATTTTGTGCATTCCTCATTTCAAAGGAAGACTTTAAAGACATTGGTGGAAAAATCTGAATGTGTAGTTATTCTATATTTTCACAAGTTTTCTCAGTCTTTTGCAGCTTTATATCTATATCCCCAATTTCACCCAATTTAATCAAGAGTTCCCAAAATATTCAACTTGGTGGTGTTCATAGGTGCAACAACATTCTATTCTACCCATTAATTTAATAACATTTTATTAACTTAAGTAACTACCTAAAGAATACAACTGACAAGTCAGGTTTGGAACAAATGTAACTGCCTCCTGGCCAGCATTCATCTCAGGGGATAAAAGTTCTATCACATACCAGGAGCAAAGTTTGCTTTGATACCAGTCAACATGTTTTACAGAGTGAATAGAGAACTTCAGTTAATATAGTGAGTCTGTTTCTGTACCTAATTATTGTAAATTTGGTATGTTAGGTAGGACTCTTGTTTCAGCAAGTTTACTCCCCCTGCGTGGTTCTGGTACACTCAGACCCATTCTGTGAAGCCAGATTTTCCCCATCTCTTAGGTAAAATCACAAGCAGCTTCCATAATTTTCTCTTATTATTCACAAACAATAAAAAGTTCTAATTAGTTTTATCTCAAAATACTGTCACAGTGATAGTCAATATGTCCAGTTTACTGTAATAATAAAAATCTCTGGCCGTATTCAAAGTTAAAGCTCTTCTCAACCCAGCTCAAGCCCACCACAGCAGCAAAGTCTGCAGTGGACAAGGTAGAGGGCTAGAGAAATGGGGAGAGGGAAAGACGTGGGCTAGCTGCTTCTCTGCTTCACCATGTTTTGCTTCCACCCCTGCTAAGCCTGGATTCTGGAGGAAGCAGTAGTGGCATTTCCCTAGCCAGACAGGTTCTATTCCTAGGACTGATGGTAGAGAAAAGGGCACGTTAGACTATATCTAATTGATTTTGAGAGATGTTATGGATAAGACCCTTGGGGATTGTATCTCAGGAATATTAATAAATCTGGAAGGAAAGTAGCTTTTGCACAAACTGCAGATTGGCCTTATGATTAACGAAAGGAATATATTCTTTCCCTTTTCCAGAATAAGTCATACTATACAGTTGGCCCTTGAACATCATGGGCTGAAGGACGCAAGTCCTCCTGTGCGTGGATGGAAAATACAGTATTTGCCAGTAATATGATTTGGATGTGCATCCCCACCAACTCTCATATCAAATTGTAATCCCCAGTGTTGGAGATGGGGCCTGGTGGGAGGTGATTGGATCATGGGGGCAGAGTTCTCACGAATGAGTTAGCACCTTCCCCTCAGGACTGTTATGGTGATAGTGAATGAGTGAGTGAATTATTGTGAGATCTCGTTGTTTAAAAGTGTGTAGCACCTCCCTCCTCTCTGTTCCTCCTACTCCAGACTTGTCAAGTGCCTTGCTTCCCCTTTACCTTCCACCATGATTGTAAGTTCCTGAGGCCTCCCCAGAGGCAGCAGCTGCTATGCTTCCTGTACAGCCTGAAGAACCATGAGCCAATTAAACAATTTTTCTTTATAAATACCCAGCCTCAGGTATTCCTTTATAGCAATGTGAGAAGGAACTAATACAACCAGGATATGAAATCCACCTATGTGGAGGGCCAACTTTTCATACACACGGGTTCTGCAGATGCCTGCTGCAAGATTTGAGTATACTTGGATTTTGGTATCTGCAGGGATCCTGGAACTAATCCCTTGTGTATTCTAAGGGATGACTGTATTTGGAGGATCATTAATGATTGTCTATGCAGAGACATAACTAACATAGCTGAAGCACCCTGTGTGCACTTCCTTCCTCTCTAGGGGCAATCAGGGGCCCCAACTTTATGTTGATTTTTCCCTTGCTTTTAAACTTGACTCCAGGTGTATATATTACTAAACAATATTCTTTGTCTCGCTTGCTTTCACTTTATATTATTGGTATCACACTATATATAATCTTCTGCTATATGCTTGTTTACTGAATATTATATTTGTAAGATTTATCCATATTGATGTAGCAATAGTTCATTTATTTTTACTGTAGCAATAGATCACTTATTGCTACTGCTCTATAGTGTCTAATCATATGACTATCCCATCTTGTTGATGAACATTATAGTTGTTTCCAGTTTTCAGTCACTGCCATACTGCAGTGAGCATCCTTGCTCACGTTCCGTGGTGCACCATGCTACAGTTTTTTGAAGTTACAAACCTGGAGTGGGGGAATCATTGGGTATGCACATCTTCAAATTTCCTAGAGACACTTCGAGGCCTAAGGTGTTATTTTCCTCAAAAGAGGATTTTTAAATTACCTTTTGTCAAGTGCCCAAAGGCATCAGCCCTCTAGGATCATCATGTAATTTCTGGAGCCAGCTTGGGGACCACAAGCTGGTCTGCAGTCTGTACATAGGCTACTTTCCTTCTAGGTTTATCCTTACAGCTGGGATGCAGTCCCATAGGCTCTCATCTCACAGTAAGATATTTACCAGGGTCCCTACCTCTGAGTGGTCTTGGTTTCTAACTTCTTGAAATTTCTTTCAAAGTGATCCTGAACATCATTCTTCAAGATCTTGTTAACTCTTTGATGCATTTGATAAGATTTCTTTTAAAATCTTTCAAGCTTTTTTAGTTGTTGTCAGAGGGAAAGCTGGGTTCAATTTACATAGTCTATCGTTATCAGAAGCAGAAATTCCACACTTTCAACCTTACTAGGAAAACTAATTTTTTGTTCAAAATTGTTTATACACCTGCTAAAACTGAATAGCATTTCTATTGATGAGAGATATTTACTTTTCCATGCATATCCTTTTATACTCTTTGCCTTTTATGCTCTGGGCATAAATTATATACTCAAAAAATCCATACAAAAATCATTAAAAATAAAAAATAATCTATCACTAATTCAGAAGGCAATTTACTCTCAAGGAAACTAAACCGCCTGTTGTAATTGCTTAACTCTGCTTCCCTGTGTCCTCACTAATTTAATATTGAGCTGATTGTTATGTTAGCCTAGGAATTTTTCTTATGGATGACAATATCTGGATTCACAGACTCTAAAATGATTAGTGTTGCTGGATTAGCATGGATCAAAAGATCACAGTGGATGGAAAGAATTCAATTTGGAAGTCTTAATGTATATTAGAGAAATGACTAGTTCATTTGTTGCTATGGGGAAAATAATGTTTTCAATTCCTTTCCTATTAAGGGTATTTTTTGATTTAGTAAAAATCAAAACAAGTCAGTAAGCCAGCAGTATTAAGGCTGTAAGACGCAATCTTATATGTAATCATATTAAATTTTGGAAATCCATTGAATTTTACTTGGTATATGAGAAAATAAATATGCTTTTTCAAAAACAAGTATGAAAAAACAACCTATTACATCAATACTATCTGTATACATGTGTAAGTTATTCGGTCTGGGACCCTAGGGTACTGCATAGTTTATTTAAAATAAGAATTAAAATGTCATAGGCTGGGCGCAATGGCTAATGCCTGTAATCCCAGCACTTTGGGAGGCCGAGGCAGGCAGATCACAAGGTCAGGAGATTGAGACCACCCTGGCCAACATGGTGAAACTCCCGTCTCTACTAAAAATACAAAAATTAGCTGGGTGTGGTGGCGTACACCTGTAATCCCAGCTACTCAGGAGGCTGAGGCAGGAGATTCGCTTGAATGAGAGAGTCAGAGGTTGCAATGAGCCGAGATCGCGCCACTGCACTCCAGCCGGGCGACAGAGTGAGACTCCATCTCAAAAAAATTAAAAAAAAGTCACAAAGAAAAATATTATTAAATTGATTTTTATTGCCAGTAAATGGGTAATTTCTTAAAATCTATATTTTTTTTCTGACCTTCCCCAGACCCCTCACCCCATCCCAAGTTCTAGAATAATTGAAATGCACTACGTTCAAAACTAGGGCAAATTCCCATATGTCCAGGAGGGGGTCAGTATGGCTCTCTGCTCACACAGAAGAATGGCCCTGAAAATCTCCCACTCTTTTTACCCTGGTGATTTTGTAACTATGATCCAAATACCACCCTGCCCTATTGAAAGTGTGGCTTGATTGGTGGATCTGCTCTAATACAAGTTCTTTTTGAAAAATGAACTTTGAATGTAATCAGTTATCACTTATTTGTTTTATTTTTCTCTTAGTAAATATTTAAATTAGTAATGTTTATAATTGAAAATTTAATATTTGAAAGACTGATACCAAAGTGCCTGACAAATATTATTATTACTAATGTTTATTTACACTCAATCTAGAATCTTTTATATTCTTAGTAATTCATTTACGTTCGTAGTTGGATTAAAAACTTTCCTAAATGTATCAATGTTTATTTTGTAGTTATAATTAAAATGTAATGACCCACAAAATACCTATAAATTAGAGGCTTATCCCTGTAATACATACAAAATCAGAAGGCACTTGGAGCTAGACATCATAAAAGGCAACAGAGATGGTTTCTACTTTTTCAGTGGTTCTGTTTACTTATTAGACAATGTTTACATCTGTATAAATGCCGGGGAATTTCAGGCTAAAATTTGAAATAATTTGTAAGGTGAATGTATCCACTTCTAACAGTCTTAGTTTATCACGATAGCTTTAAATAGGTTAGTCTGTGAACTACAAAGTCTTATTTGGAAAATAATAATAAAACCTAATAAATTCGAGTTTAAATTGGTCTAGTAGAAAAAATAATGGCCAGTGTTTCAGAACCCATTTATCTTCTATTATCCTCACAGGCTTTCAACCAATACAGAAATCTCAGTGTTTTTTTAGATTAGCATTTGGTGACTTAAATTTTATTCAGCGTGGTGGGTAAACATAGAGTGCGTAGAAGTCAGGGAACAAAGTGAGGTAGAGGGGAAAAGTGAAATGGAAACTACTATTTAAAAAACTAAAAGCAGCAAATTCCCCCGAAAAAGTTTTTATTTATTTATTTTGAGACAGAGTCTCCTTCTGTCACCCAGACTGGAGTGCAGTGGCATAATCTCGGCTCACTGCAACCTCCACTTTCCGGGTTCAAGCAGTTCTCCTGCTTCAGCCTCCCAAGTAGCTGGTACTACAGGCACACGCCCCCATGCCCGGGTAATTTTTTTTTTTTTTTTTTTTTTTTTTTGTATTTTAGTAGAGACGGGGTTTCACCTTATTGCCCAGGCTGTTCGTGAACTCCTGAGCTCAGGCAATCCACCTCCCTCGGCCTCCCGAAGTGCTGGGATTACAGGCGTGAGCCATCTCTCCCAGCCTATATTTTTATTTCTTAAACAGAGGGAAGCATTTCAATTTTATTTTTAACTTCTTAATCACTTGTCTTCTACCCCTAACTGACTTTTAAAAAGGGAAACAAAGAACACCTATCCCTTATGGCTATGAATTAAAAGACTCACAAGAATTACTCTTTGCAATTTCATCCAACACTGACTTTCCCTGCCTTTGCTTTATTAAAATCCAAGCAAAAACACAGGAGAGATCTGTTTAAAGGAATGTGAGTTACAGCCAGAATTAGAGGGGAGTCTCAGCCTCAGATCCAAAAATTCTTGATGCAGTTTTGAATGCTAACATTGTCACAAGAGTTTTAAAATTCTATCTACTCTCCTCCCCTTTCCAATACCACCTCATAAATACCATGGACATTTGAGCTTTGTGGGGATAGAGTCGGGGATTATTTTTATAGCTATTCCCTGAACTAAAAATATATCTAATAAACGTTTCTATAACTAGTTTATTTCAACTTCACAGTATAGTTTTCCCTATAGTTAGGGAAACTGATCCATCTCTAATGGCAAGTACTTCAAAATACGAGTAACAAAATTAAGGGGACACAGTGAGCTCCTGGAGTTCTTCCTGGAGAAGAAAAACCATAACATTCAAAGCAGGGGTAAAAAATTCAGATGGTTTTAAGGGGCCAGTGGGTATTTAGGAGTACATGAATCAGCTACAGTAACATGGTTAGGAAGTCATGTGCTGGCTGACTGGAGGAGGCATAGCTGACTTTCATTTCTAAAAAGCACCATACTGGCTGAACCTGGCTGGCTACATTCATCTACCACAACACCCACTTGTGGCTCTTTTTTTCAAAGAAGTCCTACTTTAAAGGGATACAAAGGGATAGGGCTTATTTAACTGGGGGAGAAGATCCCTAAGAGTTTTACTTTCTTCTTTCTTGCTTTTCCTAAGTAGGTATTAAAAATAAAGCTTAAGGAATGGCCAGTCTAGTGAATAGACAAGTGTAATTATCTATTTATTTGAAGCTTTCAGAAATTCTCTCTGCCCAAATACTCTTCCTCTCTCATTCGCCACAGCATCTAAAACCACACTGTAACTGTATTTAGGGAACGGGGACAGTGGGGGAGGATGTTAATGTATCATAGTAGCTTCAAGAGCACACACATGAGTCTGGCAGATGTTTAGTTGTACTGTAGTTAACAGCATACATCGAGTTTATTAGAAAAGTGGAAAAGAGTCAGATTTTTGTGGAGCAAAGGCATTTCAAAAGAAATTAAAATCTCTGATCAGCCAGTAACGCCAACAGCATTAGAGTATAGAAGATATCAGGGATGCAGAATGAAGGAAAATCAGGTGGCTGGTGGTGCAGAATAAGTAACAAATCAAATAACTGAACCGAACTAATGTTACTGGGTACCTTTACCACATATTGTGCTTGGTGCTGGGGATACAAAGATACAGAAGGATAAATTCAGCTAGAGGACCAGATAAACTTTAGCTAACCACAATATTTCATCAACTCTCTAACTCAAGTTTTTGGGTTTTTTTTTTTTTTTGATGTTTAAACACCTTTGAACTTGATGGCATCTTATGATTTTGTTAGCAGCATTTATTTTTTCTTATACAGTAGTATATAAAATAATTGTGTGTTACAACAGAAGAAATATAATATATGGATTATAAAATATTGCTAGGGAGTAGAAGGAACAACAGCTAAAATGTATCACATAGATTATAGTGAAATATTGAAAGTGTTTAATCAGGGGAGTAACATGTAAGATCTCTGTATTCATTTTTCCCTTCCTGTGCTTGCCTTCTTCCTTTCATTCAGTAAGCATTTATGGAGCACATTCTATAGGTCAAATTCTCTGTTAGATCCTGGGAATACAGTGGTGAAAAAGAGAGATGTAACCATCAATCAACTGGATCCAATTTTCATTTATAGAACACTTCATCTGACAACAGGAAAATATACATTCTTCTCTGATTCACATAGAACATTTGCTAAGATACACCATATTCTGGATCATAAAACACACCTTGACAAATTTAAAAGAATATGTATCTACAAAGTGTGCTCTCAGACCAATGGAATTAAACTAGAAATCAATAACAGAAAGATAGCTGGAAAATCCCCAAATATTTGAAGACTAATCAACAGACTTCTAAATAACTTCTATGTCAAAGATAATGTTTCAATAAATTAAAAAGTATTTTGAACCAAATGAAAATGAAAATACTGCCTATCAAAATTTGTAGAGTACAGAGAAAGCAGTGCTTAGAGAGAGTCACAGTCCTGGCCTCATGGAACTTACTGAACAATGACCAAGTAAATAGAAACATTTTTAATTAATTAATTAATTAATTTATTTTTGAGACAGGGTCTTGTTCTGTCACCCAGGCTGGAGTGCAGTGGCACAATCGCAGCCCACTGCAGCCTCCACTTCCCAGGCTCAATCGATCGTCCCACCTCAGCCTCCTGAGTAGCTGGACGACAGGTGCATGCCACCATGGCCTGGCTAATTTTTGGTAGAAACGGGGTTTTGCCATGTTGCCCAGGCTGGTCTCAAACTCTAAGGCTGAAGTGATCCTCCTGCCTTGGCCTCCCAAAGTGCTGGGATTACACTTGTGGGCCACTGTGCCTGGCCAGAAACATTTTTTAAATGGAATAAAAATAATGATGATTATAGTAGTGTTAGGGAAGTAAGGGGATGTGACTACTTTTTAATAAAATGGTCAGAGAAGGTGACATTTAAGTTGAAGTCCAATTGCTGGCAGATGGGAAAGTTTTCCAGGCTGAGAGAATAACATGTGTGAGGCAGAAAACTGCTTAGCATGCTTATGGAAATGAAAGAAGTTCAGTACGATAGAAACTTAGCAAAGAGAAAAGAGATAGGAGATGGTTTGGAAGGATGGGCAGGGATTAGAACGCATAGGGAGGTATAGACCTCAGGAAGTGTCAAGGGAAGTCATTGAGGGGTCCTAAGCAGGAGGATAGGATCCAATTTACAGGTGGACACAAGATTCCTGGGCCAGCAGAAGAGACATTTGAATGCTGGATTAGACATGACCAAGAACTGTGGCAGAGGCAAGAACCTGAGCTCCCAACCCAGGCTGCCAGTGGAGTGTCTGAGGAATATGTTTTCTGAGGTAATTTGTACTCTCAAGGAACATTTGAACATCAGACACTGGGTGTGAATACAGAAGTCTACCCTTATCTACATGTCCTTTGGTTTCAGTTACCCAAAGTCAGTCTCTGTCCAAAAATATTATGTGGAAAATTCCAGAAACAAACAATTTACAAGTTTTCAATTATGCATCATCCTGAGTAATGTGATAAAATCTTGTGCCTCTCTGCTCTGACTTGTCTGGGATAGGAATCATCATGTTGCCCAGCATATCCCTACTGTTTACACTATGAGCTCATTAGTCACTTAGTAACCATTGTGGATATCAGATCCACTGTCATGGCATGGTCATGCTTGTGCTGAGCAACCCTTATTTTACTTAATAACAGCCTCAAAGCACAAGAATAGCGATGCTGGCAATCTGAATATGCCAAAGAGAAGCAGTAAAGTACTTCTTTTAAGTGAAAATGTGAAAGTTCTTGACTTAATAAGGAGGGAAAAAATTTGTATGTTGAGGTTGCTGAGATCTATGGTAGAAACAAATCTTCTATCCATAAAATTGTGAAGAAGGAAAAAGAAATTCATGCATAGTGTACTTATGGTTCAGTACTATCTGCAGTTTTAGGCAACCACTGGGGGTCTTGGAATTTCTCACCAGCCTAGTAGGGTAGGAGCTTGGGATAGAATTTATTGATTTAAATAAAATAAGAAAATGTGGCATTTCTTTCACATTAGAGTGAAGGAAGAAGATTTTTGCCCATTTTAAGAAAACAACTTTGCCTGCTGTGTGGAATGGATTCTAAGGAGGCAAGTGCAAAAATGAGGCAAATTTGGAGGCTCCTATAGTATCTATGCAAGAAATACTGTGGACTCGAATGAGGAGGATGGCGGTGGAAATGGTGAAAAGTAGAAAGATGGGAAATGCCATCCAATATTTTTGGTGCCTGTGATAGAGAGACTCCCAAAGTGTTTCCATCACCCATGTCTCCTGGTGTTGTCTTCATGTGATCCCCTCCCCTTGACTACAGGTGGCATCTGCCACTTATTTCCTCCAAACAGAATATGACAAAGGTGACAGATGTGTATGATTATATGACTGTGTTTCATAAGATTGTAAGGCTCACACTAACGGAGTCTCTCTCTCCCTTGCTTCCTTGAGGAAGCAGGCAGCCACAGTGGGGGATCCCACATGGTAAAGAACTGCAGGTGGGCTTTAGGAGATGAGGCAGCCTCCAGTCAACAGCCAGCAAGAAACTGAAGTGCTCTGTCATACAACCTTGTGGAAGTGAATTCTGCCAACAACCTGAGTGAGAATGAAAGTGGATCCCTCTGTATCCCTGGATGACACCTTGATTCTAGCCTCATGTGACCCTAAGCAAACGCCCCATATAGGCTGTGCCTGGACTCAAGGCCTTCCGAAACCGTGAGATAATAAACGTGTGTTAAGCTATTGAATTTGTGGCAGTTTGTCACATGGAAAAGTAATGCCTGCCCAGTAAATTGACCAGTCTCGGTTATGTCTTTATCAGCAGCATGAAAAGGAACTAATACAAATGGGGTCTTGCTGTGTTACCGAGGCTGATCTCAAACTCCTTGCCTCAAGTGATCCTCTTGCCTCAGCCTCCCAAAATGCTGAAATTACAGGCATGAGCTACCATGCCTGACCAAGAAATATTTTACAGGCTACCTGGGCATCCCTTAGTCCAACCAATCTGACACATAAAATTAACCATCACACTGCCTGAGACAAAATTCTTGCATTGCTGTTTGATAACATTTGGAATTATACTTTATCTGGATTTTCTTCTAGGCTTCTGGGACCACCTTTGTTCCTGAGCAATGTTTTTGATTCTGCTTTGAAAATTCTTTCCCATGGCAGAAGTTGCTCTTCTTCTTAAATCTCTTGCCAAACTCTGGCTTCCTGATTTAGATTTCTGGGCTTCCTGCTAGCCTGGGAAGGTAGTTCAGACAGATGACAACACAAAAAAACAAAGTAAAGAAGAGAAAGAAGTTACAGATTTAAAATATTAGTTAGGAGGTGTTGTAATAGCATAAGTGAAATTATTTGAAGCCTGATTAGAGGCAAGATAAATGAAAAGGAAGAGAAAGGCTCAAGACACCCTTTGGCAGTAAAATCAACAGGACCTGTTGAAATAGAGCAGTGAAGAAATGAATGGCGGGAGATGACACTGATGTGTTAATGACATCTAGCTTGGGTGGTCAGGTAGAAAGTAAGACAATAATAACACTTGGGATAGTTTATTCCTCCATGATCCCTTTTAAATAAATATGACACATGAGTATACCCACACCAGGAAAGATTTAAAAGGAAGGATTTCTTTCTGGAATTAACCCTAGCCTCTCCACCAACTAGTCTCTATAGCTTTCTAGCTCTGTATCTCACAAATTATTCACCTGACAGAGCAGAAATAAATGAAGATTTCATATAAATAAAGCTAGTTGATATTGAGGATGTCCTGCTTGGGATACTGGAAATGCTCAATATAAACTAACTCTTCTTATTGAGCTGTGTTCCCTCTAGCACAGTCATGCTTTTACCAGCCTCAGATTTCCTACTACCTTGATGTCTCTTTCTTTGACTACATATCTCGTTAGCTTTCACTGAGCACTTAGGTTTCGTTGCTTTGACCTTGGTGCTCCTTCTAGGTCTAGGACATGACCACAGTACCTGGTCATAGATAGAGGACACCTCTGCCCCTGCTCTTGCCTTCATCCTGTGCTTCCCCGTGGGTCCCATCAGCCTGAATGCTCAGGCCTGCCCTTCCCCTACATATGCCCACAGGAAGGAACCCAAAAAGGGAACACAAAAGGAGATTGAGTTTGTGAGCAATGTGAGGAATGTGGCAGTTTCTTCTGGAGTCTGTTTAATTTAAAAGTGTTTATGGAACATTGAGATGGTTAATTTTATGTGTCATCTTGGCTAAGCTATGGCACCCACATGTTTAGTCAAATGTGAATCTACATGCTGCTGCTATTTTTTAGTATGATTAATACTTAAATCAGGAGTCTTTGTGTAGATCTGATTATCCTCCATAATGTAGCTGGGCCTCATCCAATCCACTGAAGGTCTTAAGAGAAAAGATGGAGGTACCCTGAGGAAGAGGGAGTTCTGACTCCAGACTGCCTTTGAACTCAAGATGAAAACATTGTCTCTTCCTTGGTTTCTCCAGCTTGCCAGCCTGCACTGAAAATTTTGGACTTGTCAGTCCCCACAATTGTATGATAAAAATCCTTAGAATTAATCTCCCTCTTCTATTTTCTCTCCTTTCCTCCTCCTCCTCCCCCCACTCCTCCTCCTCCTCCTTCTTCTTCTTCCTCCTCTCTCTCTCTCTCTCCCCGCCCTCCACAAGTTTTATTTCTCTGGAGAATCCTGATACAAATATCCAAATATTCAAGAGAAGCCTCCAGAGTAAGTGTTTATACAGATTTAGAGCTCAAAAGAGAAATCTAAGTAAACAAACAAATTAGATGTTATTATTATGAGAATGGTATCTCTGAATCTGAGGGAGCTGAGAAAATGCAAGGAAGAGGTTACAGACAATATCAAATATGGCACAAAACCCAACATGATTGAGAACAAAATATTTAATCTGGCAGCTAACTAATCAGCATTTGCTTATTTGCCATTTAGCAAACAACAGAGCTTAAAAAAAGAAAAATGAAAGAAAATCTCATTTTCAGAATCAGTAGCAATTTTATAGGACTCACTAAAAATTATATGGTCATACACATTATATGATCCTCAACAGTTTAAGGAAAATTAGTAATGTTTAGATTTCAGCAAACTTTTACAAGACTGTTCAAGATTCAAATCTCAAATACCACTTGAGTATATATTTTCTCCCATAAAATGCAGTAAAATGATTTTTAGAACTTTGAGAGATCCTTTCAAGAATGTTCATGAAATTATAGAAATAAAGCTTTTTTTGTTGTTTCTGTTGAGATTTTATCACTTGAGAAAGTGAGTATGCCTGTGATGGCAAATGGAGAAAAACAGAATTGGGTTGGGATGTGGATTCTGAGTCATTGGCACACATATGGGTCAAATGGCTCCTTCTCTTGCATCTGTTCATGTAATTCTAACCTATGTCTTGGCAAAATTATAAACTGCTCAAGCTCTAGAACTTCAGGTAACCCCCAAATAGCCAAAATTGTAAATATTAAATCCATAGGTGCTTGAAGTCTGTTACAGGCTCAATCTTTTGATGATGTCCTGAGAGATAATGACTTAACTCACAAAATACTAGAATACTGTGCTGAATATGCAGGGTACTCAGAAAGATCCACATCAATACTGGAAATTCATCCCTAATTTAAACCTTCCTTTTGGGTGATTATTTTGTATGCAATACTTCTCATTGCTGATCTGATCTGGTCTTTAGCATGTGAAAAAACAATCCTAGGAAAAGTGTTTGGTTTTTCAAACTTAAAGTATAACAAGTTTTGAAGACGCTTCAAGGCAAGTAAAGGAAACACACCTGAGTTTTGTTGGTAGAAAACATTTTATTTTCTCTCTCTCCCTCTTACACACACACACACACACACCCCTCTGGAGCCACAGGCTCTCCTCCCTTCCTGGTCTCACAGTAATTTTTCTTTGGCTCTTCCCCATTATCCGTGATATAGCTGGAACTCACCAGTCTACACAGCTGGTGATTGTCTACAGGATGAAAATATGATGATATGGTGGTAGCAGCTGTCAATGAGGCTTCTGACAAATGAAGTTGTTCTTAGTGAGTACTTACCTGAAATTGAGTGATGTTACAAAATCATTGAAATAAAATCTGTTGGTCAGAAATGCAGTTCAGGTTTAGGCTTCATTGGCATTTAGGTTGACCTCAAACAATGTATGGGAAAGTAAAGAAAAAAATATCACTTTTCTCATGGAACACAAAAGAAACTACTTCCTTTAAGTGAATAGTGGAATAGCAGGTTATAAGATTGAGACTGTGGTTTATTTGTTACAACTCTTAAAATTAAATGCTACTGATTCTCACCGCAATAGAACTATCTTTATCCAAAAGGGAGGATTTATGGGATGGATTCTGGGTGCCTCAGGCATTGAACAAAGTTGGAGGAAAGAGGTAGTCCCAGGCCTTAATTAAGGATGAACTCAGAAAACCTGCACAACACAAAAGCCTCTCAAGCTTGGCCTCCTTTTCTTTCTTCTTTGGGGTTATTCTCTCAGCCATCACCCATAGTGGGAACTTGGCCATTAACTCTAGGGCCATATTTGTACAGTGCTGGGAACATAAAGAAAAAAAAAAAAAAAAGAGGCTTCCTGTTAGCTTCAGCCAGAACAATCCTGGCCTGGGAGTCTGCTTGGATTGGCTTTGCCCTTGGCCTCATCACGGTGGCCAGAGAGTGGAGGTGCTGTGTTCATCTCAGACTGAGCCTGAGCAGTGTGATTATTCACTTACAGGAGGAAAGGGAGGCATGTTGAGCAGGCAAAAGGGGAAAAAAAAGACCCTGGAGACATTCCAAATATACCAAATGATAACTTGATTTTTGGCAATATGCTTATGTCACAATGTTAAATATTCATCTCACTCCCAAGTGCCCCGTGTCTTTTATAATCTAAATCTACAATTGGTAGCCCAATTGTTATTTTTTATTCAAAATTACAATCAACATTACTCAAGGCCTCCTCATAATTGCTTTATTTCTTTTTTATTTGTTCAGCCTCAGTACAGTTTAACATTTATTGCAGATATTGGGATTGGCTCACTCAGTATCTCTTCCAAACGCTTTTCAGAATTTCTTGCACCACTGCAGAGCCTGGAAAGCAAACACTTTATTTTCCAGACTCCTTGCTCCTAGATTCTGGATGTGCTTTAGGCTCTGCCAAGCAGTAGCACTGGTGGGAGACTTCAATTTGGAATTGAGTCCGGTAGGGAGAGAGGCAGCGCTTGAGGTATTCATTTTGTGGGGACAGATTGTGGTACACATGGTATGGTTCTGGAGTCAGCAATTGTGGCAGAGCCTGCTCAATTTAGCAGATGGCTTCTGGATCATGGCAAGAGAAACAGTTTCACTGGTAGCCAAGGTCTGCATTGCGGTTTTGGGTTATGTTTCTGGAAGCTCAGTCTAGTGTATTTTTTAAGGCTTCCCAATGATTATGTAACTCATGTAATAGCCTGCAGTAAATCCTTTTCTGATTAAATAGCTTGAGTGATTCTGTGCTCTGCCTTTGAACCCTGACACAACATAGAAATCAGTTTTTAAAATGTCACTGACCTTTTGATTGTGTTATTTTTCTTTTCCTTCTCTGTAATTGCATGGATACAAAACATGAAATGAGGTTGGCATTATATGTTCCTTTTGATGAGCAGGTGAATTAGTGATCACAGTTGCTAACTGATACTTGGTTAATTAGACCCACCTGCTGTGGTTCAACAAGCTGAGGCTGGAGGTCTTCCATTGGCCCCTACAGGTCCACTCCTCACCCTTCTCTCACCCATATCCTGCTCTGTGCCCTGGGACTGCCTAGCAGGAATGGTTTTCTGTGTCCCCTGGTTTTGCCCATGGGGAGACTTGATTTATGCTGGTTGTCCACTCATCCAACCCCAAGTCTTTAGGTTACCATTCAGTTTCCCTTTCAAAAGTGTCCTAGTTGATGTAAACCTCCTTTCCGCTTAGAGTCTGTACTCTCTAAACAATGAACACTTATTAATTCCTTACTATACAGTTCCTTTCTTTTGCCAACTGAGAATTTATAGTCCAAAACTCACAAGCAGAATGGCCACTCTGGTGCTGTAGCAGTCTGCTTTTGACTCTGGAGTTTGGTGAGGTCTGGGGTCTTATCTCACAACTACAAAAAAGTTAGGCACACAGACACGGAGGGTGAGTAGGGCAGAGTAAAATTTATTAAGGAAAAGGAAAGCTCTCAGTGAAGAGAGGGGTCCTGAAAGCAGGATGCCAGTAAGGTGTCTGTGTTCTGTGTCTTTTATGTGGCAGAAACCAGGAAGTCTTCTGTGGGTTTTGCCCAGATGGGAGGGATAAAATTCCCTCCTGGGGTACTACATCTATGCATGCCTAAGGCTGACCAAAATGACTCCAACTGGTTATTATCCCTAAATGCCTAAGTGAAACCCATGGTGGGGGGTGCCTAAAACCACAATGCTAATGTTATGTTAATGGCACTATAGTGAGCTGGGTCAAATTTAGGACATTTAGGTTGATTTATTGCACCTGTGCCTAAGCTGAGACAGTCCTTGCTGAGTAACATCCTGGCATAAGGGCAAGGTCTTAACCACATTTCTTCCTGTTAGCTGCAGAGGCGGAGTAGGTGCTGTCCTGCAGTTGTTCCTCTGAACATTGTTCCTTTCTGTCCCTTCTCCCGAGACCCTCCCTCTCTATCTGCCTATCTAGCCCCAACTCCTCTCTCAGTGTTTTCCCTCCAGTACATACACATATTTTAATTTCCAAGTGTGCAATTTTCACGTTTATAATTCGTTAAGAAAGAATGCAAGGGAACGATTCAGATAGTTGTCAACTAACTGCAGCTGAGTCCAGACTCTGTCTACCTTTCTTCCCTCTTCTATTTGCATCATTTCCAATAGTTCTTCTAGGATCCAGAACTGATACTGATGCTACCCAGTTTTGAGTGCTGGCCCTTTGAGGTTTACTGCTTCTCCCACATTTCTGGCTAACGTGTGGAAAATCTGCTTTGCTCCTAGTACAACAGTGCTAAAATAATTTTTCTTCCCCCAAATTCCCAAAAGTAGCTTATACTTGCTCTGAAGTTTATGCTATATCTCGAGATCTATCTTTCCATGTATCCATCCATCCACCCATCCATCCATCCGTCTATCCACACATACATATATGTGTCTATTTATCTCTCAAGATTTACAGTATCAGAATTTTTCAGTGTGTGGCTCAGGAATCTTTTTTTTTTGTTAAGCAAGTTTCTTAAGTTGTTCTGATGTATTTTTTTGCTTCAATTTACTTATTGCATCTATTAATAAATTACTGCTTACAAAAACAGGAAAGAAAAAAAAAGAATTAAAAACACCTTAATGACTGAGCATGCCTGTAATCCCAGCACTTTGGGAGGCTGAGGCAGGCAGATAATTTGAGGTCAGGAGCTCAAGACCAGCCTGACAAACATGAAGAAGCCCCATCTCTACTAAAAATACAAAATTAACCGGGCATGGTGGCATATGCCTGTATTCCCAGCTACTCCGGAGGCTGAGGCAGGAGAATCGCTTGAACATGGGAGGCAGAGGTTGCAGTGAGTCGAGATCACACCATTGCACTCTAGCCTGGGCAACAAGAGCGAAACCCTATCTCAAACAAACAAACAAACAAAAAACACCACCTTAATAGTTTGGGTGTTTTATTTAGCAGTGCATTTACAAAGATCAAATGAGTGATATAAACTTTTACTTTGAGTTTTCTATTTTCATCTTTTAGAATGGGAACAGTCAGAATACTAAACTCACACAGATTTTATAAAAGTTTAGCGATCTACCACCAGGATTGGACAACCAAGGAAAAAAACAAATCTAACACAATGCTACAGAAACAAAAAAGCCCAGAATTCTTGCTAATTTAACTGAAGTTGAATTTTGACATCTTTGGCTGATCCAACCACTCAGTCTTGGTCTCCTTCCCTTCTCTTAGTCCTGCTGGATTGGGTGTTAGGTAAAAAAAATGAGCCAAAGATTCTCAAACTTCTGTAGAGGTAGAGATGGGCTGGTCTTGCTGTCAGAGCTGGTTAGTACTTTGGGTCTTTCTAGAATATTTGGTGCTAGGCCCAGATAACTCAGCTATATCTGTAGTGCTTCTCTGTGGCTGCTCAGGCCTTCTCAGGTCTTGCTCAGACCCCTAGTCCCAAGGACGCCTTTTCCTTTGTCTTTCTGTTAAAAGTCCCTTCGACTTTGGGCTTCCATTGGGCCTATACTATTTTCTCTAGACTGTAAAGGCTCTTTCTACTTTTAATCATCTTCTTCACCGATGTTCGAATCCAGTTATCGGGCCTTGGTCTCTTTGTTGGTCAGGATGTTGGCTGCCTTCTTTCTCCTGAATTTGGCATCACTTCTTCTGGTGAGCAGAAGCTAATTCATTTTTCCATCAGGGAAAGTTTCAGCCATCATTAATTTCTCATGAATATCTCCTTATTTGGGAGATATTCCTATTTTCAGCTCAATGAAGAACGAAATCTTTCTAATCTCTAGAATCTAGTCACTTCTGTAATTTCTTCCCAATTAGCCAGCTACCAGTTATTTTCTTGATATATGTCTCCTTCCCTGCCTCAAGAACACAGAATATGCAAATCCTAAGATTATAATAATAGAAATACCTTCAATGTGCACTAACATTAATGTGGCAGATGTAATCTAAGTTGCCTCCATGATCCTTGCCTCCTGGTATTCATTCTCTTGCATAATTTCCTTTCTTTGAGTGTGAGAGAAACCTGTGACTTGCTTCTAACCCATAGGATATGGCAAGGAAGTAGTCATATCTTAGAGAAGCCTCCACACAATAATCAGCAGAACACTGAGGTTCTCAATCCAATGGTCAATAAGGAACTGAATGCTGGAACAATTATGTGAGCTTAGAAGCAGATCCTTCCCTTCTGCTGGGCCTCAGATGAGACCGCAGCTCCAGTCATTACCTTGATTGCAGCCCACAGAAACTCCCAACCCACAGAAACTGTGAGTTAATAAATGTGTTGTTTTAAGTTGATATGTCATATTATTGATATATAATAATAGATAACTAATACAATTAACAATAAGAGACACTGTTTCCTCCAAGGGAAGGAAATGGGCCATTTTCTTAGACAAGATAGTAAAAAGTGATGAGGAAAACTTCCTAAACAAATACCATAACAGTTGGATTCACTAAAAAAAATTATCACATGAGAACACATATTTGAAATGAATTATCTCTTTATGGCTTGATCTGTAATGCTATCTTTTAGAATTTCTTTTAGCTGGACATAACAGAAGGCTGACTACAGTTTGTTAAACAAGTAAGGTAAGGTGTTTATTTTCCTCATGTATGAAGATGCCTTATGCAGGCAGTCCAGGGCTTGTGAGGCAGTGCCAAGATGTCACTGGGGATGGGGTTCCTTCTGTCTTCCTATTCTAGCATTCTTAGTGAGTGGATTTCATCTTCATGGTTGTAAGATGCCTGCTCCATCTCCAGGCATCTGTGTTACAGGACAGTGAGTGAAGAACAAAGGTGGATTCCAGCTGATTCTCTACTTTTTAAAAAAGGCTTTTCTGGATATTTCTATGAAGAAACTTCTACCTACATCTGAATGGGTAAGACAAAATAATAACACAGTCACCTGAAATGGAGTATGTAGGGGAGGCTGGGTATTTTATCTAGGTATTTTGCTGAGGTATGCATAAACAAATCAGGGTCTGTTAGTAAAGAAGAAAAGGTGAGAAGATTTTGGGTGGGCTACTAGGAGTGTCTGCCACCGCAGTCATGTAGTTAAATGAGAGTCTCTGCTTGGAAAAACAAAACTTACAGAATAACCCTTGGAGCCAAACAAGTCCAGATGAGTGATCAAAACTTGTTTTTAGCATAGAGGTCATTTTTTATTTTTATTTTTATTTTTGGGATGGAGTCTTGCTCTGTTGCCAGGCTGGAGTGCAGTGGCACAATCTTGGTTCACTGCAACGTCCACCTCCTAGGTTCAAGTGATTCCCCTGCTTCAGCCTCCCAAGCAGCTGGGACTACAGGCACGCATCACCACACCAGGCTAATTTTCTGTATTTTAGTAGAGATGAGGTTTCACCATGTTGGCCAGGATGGTCTCGATCTCCTGGACCTCATGATCTATCTGCCTTGGCCTCCCAAAGTGCTGGGATCACAGGTGTGAGCCACTGTTCGTGGCCTAGAGGTCTTTTTAATTAAGTTATTTCCCTAAACCTGCCTATAAGACTACTCTTAACATTTTACAAAGGCTTAGATTATCTTGCATTTTAAAATGTTTATGCCTAAACTGTTGCCCTTCTCTTCAATTTGATAACTAGTATTTCTTTACCTCAAAGGGCCTCTAAACACTTGATTTGTTCATCCTTTAGACAGCTTTGTAAATAAAACCAAGGGTTCCTCCTATGGTCCAGACAGCTTCTTAAGGACAGATAAAGTCAGCATTCCTAAGCACCAGGGTAGCCAAGGGCGTGTTGTAGATTTATAGGGGTAAGATATTGTCTCTTTCTTCCACTTCCCACCACTTAGTTCAAACCCGTAATTTTAATTGAGATAAGGAGAACTGTCTCTTAGGAAGAGTTGGGAAAGGAAAAAAAGGAAAAGCTGTGGTGACCTGAAGACCACTTGAGACATTTCTTCCGTTATTACAATCTAATTTTCCAATAAATTGCAAGCATTCCTAGAACCACAGACTTCACTTAAGCCAAACTCTGTCAATTTCACACTGCCATGTATGGATGAGCATAAATGAGTTTCTCTTTTCAGGCCCCAATTGTGTATACTTTACAGAACTTCATCGAGAAAGTTATTCATTTCTTTCCTTTTCTCCTTTGTATCATAGCTCATTTAATTTCTATATAATAAAATCCACTAACCCTCCAGAAACTAAGGTTTAAAAAAGTTATTTTTCCCATGTTTAGTTATTGCAACAAATATTCATTATAGCTAAGGCAAGACAACTATTTAGTAGCATAACACCATGGTCCTTCAAAAAATAACCATAAACAAATCTATCTATTTTTCATTCCAATATTTTTATCATTCCTTTAGGCATATGCGAAGATCATGTTCACTCCTGGCTGGATAATTCATTCTTTCTTCATGAAATAGCTGTGGCAGAGGGAGCCATAAATAAAATAAAGCCTCCTAAACGAAGGTTTTCTTTAATGTGTTCAGATTGACACATCTAGTAAATTCTATCTAGTAAATTCTGATATTTCAAATGACTCACCATAACAGGTATAGATCTGGATTTTTAAAAAATTGACATGATTTATCGACACATCTGTGGGTTTTCTTTGAAATAGTAGAGCTTTACTGACTGTGACACTTTGCATTTTATAGAAATTTCATTGCTTTCTCTTGTGTTATAGATAATTTTTATATAACTGAATCGTGAATCTCCAGTAAATGGACAAGAAACATAAACATATAATTCTCAAAAGAGAAAACACAAAGCAAAAACAGCTAATTAATATATATTCAGCGCATGTGTTCAGTCTCATTAGTGATGAAAGAAATACAAATTTAAGAAATATGTCATGGTGACTTACCTCCTTGTTGACACGAGCAAAGGAAAAAGCAACAGGAATAGAGAAGACTGGCTAGAGAGCAGTGAGATGGGCCCTGTCACCTACTGAGGAAGGACGGAGACGGGTGGATTTCCTGGGTTCTGTAAGGCTACAAGAACTGGAAACATGCTCAGGTTACCTTAGGCAGCAGTACCTTGTGAAATAAATGCCTGAGGGAGGGAAAATTGGAAACATGTGATCAGTCCTCGTGGCACCTAGAATGTTCTTCAGGATCCACAGTTCTAGAAGTTCAAGGGCAGCTATGGTCACTCAACTTGCTTGAGTTGTTCCTACAGAATCTGGTATACATTTCTCCCTCCCATAGTCATCTGTCATATGGTAATACAGGACTGTCTCTGAAGACTGACTCCAACTGGCTAAATAAAAAAGGAAAGCATTGGTCCTCCTGAATGGAAAGTCTAAGGACAGGGTTTGCTCAGGACAGCTGGAGCTGAGGGATTTAGTGGAGGTATTCTCTGTCTCCATCAGCCCTGCTGTCCTTTGAACTGGCTTCACTTTAAACCAGGCTTTTTCCATGTGGCCCCTGGTAGGTCACTTCACATCTCTAATCCTGTTTCCTCATTCTAGAAAAATGGAGCTACTAGCCACCTGCATAAGTACAATGTGAGGATTCCATGAGATAGATGATATGTAAATGTTTTCAAGCTGCCACATTTCAGAGGACTTTATTATTTGATATGAGCTCAGTGGCGTGCTTCGGAACAGTCTTTAACATGGCATCTATATCATCTTCCCTGTTTCTGATTATTAATAAGATGGTACTGCTGTTGCTAAGCAGGCCTGCCCTGCAGCTTGGCACAGAAGGGGAAAAAAGTCATCCTCTTTATCGAGAATATCAAGAATGAGGGGCATTATTATTCTTTTTTAAATTGGCATTTAAAAAAAATTAAGTTCTAAGGTCCTGGGAGCCTATGGAAGAGTCTCAAGGACCACACTGTGTGTGGAGGGGCCGGGTAGCAGTGGGCAAGGCTGACTGGGTGGAGCTGCCCTCTTTAATAAGAGCAGGCCTGCTTTTGTCTGTTTTCTACACCATGATTCTGGACGAGATTTTACATCAAAAAGGAGAGTGGTAATATGATTAAAATAGGAGCACCTTTGGAAGCAAAACAGAAGAAATGAGCCAAATGCTGACATTAATTGACTAAAAGCTAATGAAAGCAGAACTGAATCAATCAATTACAGCAAAATTGAACATCACTTGACAATATCTAGAATTCAATATTTTTAAAGTAGATCAGTAATAGCTCAAAGTGGTATGTATTTCATTGGTCTAGGCCTGAGGAGGACCTCCCCCATTCCTCTGGCTCACCTCTGAGACTAAGGACACTGAGAAGCCTCTGCAATGGATGGGCTCAACTGGCCAACCAGCCCTCATACACTATATGGTACACAATATTATTAGTGTTTACCAACCCCTCCTTGTTCTGGCCAATGCAATGTGAGTAGAAGTAGTGTGTGTTTTCTCTTTGACTCTGAGCAAATTGCCTACCTGTCTCATTTTTCTCATCTATAAAGCATAATACCTACATTACAGGGTTGCTGAAAAGATCAAATTATAAACACACACATGCATGCACAGCTAGGATTTAGCAGTATCTAACAGTTGGTAGGGAATCAATAAACCTAGGTAATCTTTCTCTCTGTTTCCTTCCTTCCAACCATTTCTAAGTTTGGGAATTTGCTGTTTTGATCTCACAGGCTCTAGAACTAGGACTCCTTAAAGTCCTTACTCCAAGGTCTGCCCCCTCTACATCCCTGCTAGGGCTTTGAAACTAGAAGTGAATGCTGCCAAATCCTCTGGCTTATCGTTCTTTGTGTGCTCTTCAACTCTGAAGACACAATCATGGCCAGGGTGACAGGCTAAAGTCTGAGTCAGGGTGAGCTTTTGGGGAAACAGCGTGGAGCGGGTGGCGGTCTCAGCTCTCTTCTCGCCCACACTTTAACTGCTTTCTGCCCACATCCATTCAGGGCATTGTCCTGTTTGTCTCCTCAGCTGTCTTCTGTATTAACCTCCAGCCTGTTGGGTGCATTCACTTCTGCCAGCTGGACTTTCAATATGTATTTAAAAAGACACACACAAACAAACAAAAAACTTTACTAGAAACAAAAGGAAAACCATCATATTCAAAAATATAAATACAAAAGCAAAGAAATGCATACATTTACTGGACAAAGAGGTCTCATCTTGAGTAAACTGGTAGCACTCAGAGATGTCTGGAGGTCTTGGAGGCTACACACTGTCCATTAATATCTCCTGTCAAATTCTGAACATGCAGAAATTACCAGATCTCAAAGTCCTCATTTCTTGTTGAATTTTAGTGAAAAAACTTCCCTGGATCCCACCGTAGTTGAGTCTTGGAACAGTGTGTTAATCTTTATATTATAAAATGTGCTTGACTAGAGAGTATAGGCAGTACGAAACATTATATTTTTCAAACGGAAACATAACATCAGAAAAAAAAAAAAAAGAGAGAGAAATACTGTTCCAGTGACTTGGAATCCCAAGTTCTCAAAGGGAAGAAGGCCAATAAAGAAGTGAGAGGAGAAAGTCTGAGAACCGCATGAAAAGGGTCCTGTTCCCACTGGGACCATGGTCCACTCACCAAATTGTCAGAGACGTTTGAACCAGAGCAACTCCATCTTGAATAGGAGCTGGGTAAAATAAGGCTGAGACCTACTGGGCTACACTCCTAGGAAGGTAGACATTCTAAGTCACAGAATGAGGTAGAAGGTAGACACAAGGCACAGGTCATAAAGACCCTGCTGATAAAACAGGCTGCAATAAGGAAGCCGGCCAAAACCCACCAAAACCAGGATGGCAATGAGAGTGACCTCTGGTCCTCACTGCTACACTCTCACCAGCTCCATGACAGTTTACAAATGCCATTGCAACCCTCTATGGTCTAAAAAGGGGAGGCATGAATAATTCCCCCTGTTCAGCATACAATCAAGAAATAACCCTAAAAACGGACAACCAACAGCCCTTGGGGGTGCTCTGCCTATGAGTAGCCATTCTTTTATTCCTTTAGTTTCTTAATTACTTGCTTTCACTTTACTCCATGGACTCCCCTCAAATTCTTTATTGCTCAAAATCCAAGAACCCTCTCTTGGGGTCTGGATCGGGACCCCTTTTCAGTAATAAACTTGTAGCATTTGGTGTTTTAATGTTTGTGTTTTCTTGATTGTTACCTCATTTCGCCTCAACTGTTTAAAGATGGTCTTTTTGGCCACTTTATTCAGCTTTAATTGTTCTAAGGGGAGTGAAGAAATGGTCATTTACTTTGAAAAATCAGAGGGAACGTGTTGATGCGGGAAGCAGCTAATCCTTGGGGTACAGTGGCCCTTGGTAGTGCAGGAAAGTCCTGGGGGCCACCTATAACCCACCCTTCTCCTCTACAGCATCTCTCCCTGTAGTCATTCTCCACTGAAGCCCCAGAGGGTGCAGCACTTTGCCACAACAGAGTACTTCTGGGTTCCTGTTTCTTTCTGAGGCGGGCCAAGAACTCTCAGCCCATTGGCAGGGGCGAGATGACGGCCACCTAGCGAGTCCAATGGGCGTCAAGCGCGTCTAGGCTTGGTGGACTTGTCAGCGCCTGTCTGGCCTAAATGCCCAACTTGAGCACCGGCCCTTTCCTGCATTCCCCTAACCCTGGCAACGCTGAACAATGGAAAAAAAAAAAAAAGGCAAAAACAAAAAACATCTTAAAACACACCACACACACACACACACGGATCCGCGTTCAGAAAGGCGTGCACTTCCCACGCCTGATACCCCGCATCGCAACCTCGCAGCTTCCCGGGCGTGCAGCGCTCATTTACCAATTCCCTTCCTGGGAGCTGCAGACTCCCTCTCTCGGCCCCACTCCGTTTTACCCTTACCCCAGCTCCCGCCTTAGCCAGGGGCTTCCCCGCCTGCAGCTAGGGTTCGGGCCAAATCGCCTCTCGGCGTCCGCCTGCCGCTCCCCGGGCTCCACTTTCACTTTCGGTCCCGGCGGCGGCGGTGGTGGTGGCGGCGGCGCAAGGGTGAGCGCGGCTCCAGACCCCTAGGTACAACGCGCCCGAGCCGCGGGGAGGGGACTGCGGGCCAGGAGGAGAGCGCGGCAC
>NW_012115488.1:15539094-15595544 GCF_000951035.1 Colobus angolensis palliatus | reverse complement strand
TGCCTCCGCGCTCCGCGTAGCGCCTGGATGCCTGCGAGTCCTCCAGGCCACCGACGCCTGCGCGAGGCCGAAAGGCGGGGTGGGGCGGGCGGCTGGCTCAGGCTTAGGAAGGCACCTGTCCATAGCTGCCAGAGAAACCCAGAGGCTTTGGGGTAACGACTCTGGTGGGGTGGGAAGCGCGGGCCGTGTGTGTCCATAAGGTCACTTCCCTCTCTGCCTCTCCTGTTCTTCTGGTCGGCAATTCTCTCTCTCCCTTTGGCTCTGGCTCTGGCTCTAGCTGGGTTTTATTGAGATAAAGCACCTCTGTTGACGCAAATTAAAAGTTTTCTATCTGGGTGCGTCACTGGCCAGGTGGGCCTACAAAGTTAATTCCGTGAGGGGAAGGAGAAGAGCACACACTTCCTCACGCTTTTGGATTTCTTTGTGTAAGCTAGGTTCAGGAAGAAATTATCTGTTTCCTATTAAACACCCAGAGTATTCGCTTTGAACTCAGGACATGGTCAACAATGCAAAACAAAACAAAACAAAAAAACTTGAAAATTGGGCACAGTTGTCTCTACCCTGAGGATTTGGAATTAGTATAAGTAGCACATTTTCAGGTGGTACCTGAATAGAAACATTCTAGTACTTTTTTTTTTTTTTAAATTCAGCATTTTTATTATTTACCTACAGTGCTTGTTAATTTCATTGTTCAGGAAATTCTGGAAGAACCTCAATTACTTCTTGATGATCTATTTCATATAGTATAGTGCCCAGTAAAAGGAGGGGAGGCAGAGGTTGCAGTAAGTGAAGGTCGCGCCACTGCACTCCAGCCTGGGAGACAGAGCGAGACTCCGTCTCAAAAAAAAAAAAAAAAAAAAAAGGGATCTTGGTGAAGCTAAAAAAGCAGGGAGTTTATACTTACTGCATTCCAACATTCCAACTTGTTGAATTGCCTTCCAACAAGTTGTGTGAACTTAGCAAAGTTACATGAATGTCTTTGCTTCAGTTACCCCACCTTGAATGAGAATAATAGGCTATTAGAGAGAGTAAGCATGTGTAAAGTGCCTGGCACTTTGGAGGAGCTTAGTAAATATTAGTTCTTTTTCCTCCTTGGCTTCTATTCCTTTAAGTGTTAGTGGAGTGTAACTTCAAAGAGAATTGTACTTCTCTTGGGAAGTGCTGCTTATATTGAGTAGACTACTGTTTTTGAGAGCTTTCTTTTTTTTTAACTGCATCCCTTTCAGAAAATTGTTAGTAAAACCAGACCCTAGGAGACCAGCCAGAACCATGAAATGCCATGTTTCAAATTGGAACACTTACTATTGGAATTAAAGCCAAACAAGAGCTAATTTTTCAGGGGAAGAGCCAAACACATGAACATGATCACAGAATCTTGAATGTAGTCTACTGTTTGGGATTAATAAGAGAATTTATCAGTGAAGCCCTTTATTCACTACATGGAGTTTTTATCAAGCCCCACTCATGCACTGCATCCGCCTTGAGACATAACTGTTTCTCTTTGGCCCCCTCATGGACCCAACCCTGCAAAGCCTCTGATACAAGGTCCCAGTACCAACCTCTTCCACAGCCCATCAGCCTTTCTATCAGCTCATAACCAGTTGGAATTTCTAGATCTCCTCTGGGGCAGCTGGAGAGGTCTCTGGGACTTCCAGAGTCCTTACATGCTTGAACCTGCCACCTTCACAGAGCCCTCTGGATCCCATCTTGGGACAAGGGCAGTGCACATTAAGCTGTTGCTGCCAGTAATTCCGTATGGAAAGCAGAACACAAGTTCCATTTACTGTCTGGTTCCTCAACTTCAAGGGAAAAAAAAAATGTTCTCCCTGTTCACACTTCCTGTCTCACCTGGGTGGTGCCTTTTGAACTGGGATTATGAGATTTCCAAGACTCTCTACTGTGTAGGTATCCTCTCTGTTTAGCCTCCAGATTGCTCCAGAGGTGAGGAGAAGGGAATTCCCTTGAGCTGTGCATTTGGAAAGGGTGCAAGGAAGTGAGGGGTTAGCGGAGGCCCTTCCGTCATTGCCTTGAATGAGTATCCCATCACATAAGAGTTGAAGGGGAAAAGCCAGGATTTGGCAGGGATGAGCTTTTCAATCTTGGCTTCTCAGTAAAATCTCTGGACAGTTTAAAAAAAAAAAAAACAAAAAACAAAACCCAAAACGAGAAATCAAACAATCCATAAAACCATACCCTGATCCTATCACCATAGATTCTAGTTTAATTATTGTCAATAAGGACCCAGGCATTGAAAACTTTAAAAGCTTCCTAGGTTACATTAATATGCAGCCAGAGTTGAGAAACTTGACATCTCAGAGAGAGAGAATTCTGTGTACTGTAAACACTCTAAGGGATCCACATTGTAAGGTTGCTACTTTTCCCAACTGGAGCAAGGGGAGTTTGGGCCAATCACTTGCATTCACCTGGTATGGGCCCCTGTTGGCAAACACTCATTAGAAAGGTGTGTTTGTGTAAGAGAAATAAAAACTTATGTTTGATTCTTGGGGCATGGATTGCCAACTCCCTTAAAATTCACATTGCCTTTTTTTTTTTTTTTTTAGACAGAGTCTTGCTCTGTTGCCAGGCTGGAGTGCAGTGGCGTGATCTCAGCTCACTGCAAGTCTGCCTCCTGGGTTCAAGTGATTCTCCTGCCTCAGCCTCCCAAGTAGCTGGGACTACAGGTGCACGCCACCACACCTAGCAAATTTTTGTATTTTTAGTAGAGATGGGATTTCACCATGTTGGCCAGGATGGTCTCGATCTCTTGACTTTGTGATCTGCCCACCTCCTCCTTCCAAAGTGTTGGGATTACAGGCGTGAGCCACCACGCCCAGCCTAATATTCACATTGCTTATATGTCTGATGGCCTTTAAAATTAAGTGCAAAATAGGGTCTGCAGCGTGACTTCCACATGTTCTTGTCAGAATCTTGGAATTACTCCTCTCCCTGCCTTTCATATAACCATATAACCATTGATGGAGATCAAGTCCTCTGGGAGTTCCCTTCTGTCCACATTGATTGCCTGAACTGCCTATATGTCCTCCCTTTGTGCCTTAGCTCCTGCCCTGGTTTGCTCTACCTGTGGTGCTGTTAATGCTCTCCTTCATTTCAAAATCTGACCTATGCTTTCACAGTCAAATGCTGCTTTTGTGTGAAGGCATCCCAAGGAGTCACTGCAGCCAGAGTCTCTCTCTCTCTTTGGAAATTTAATTCCATTCTTTCCAACACCTTTTATTATTATTTTAAAAATATTTCACACTTTCCACATTGTGTTTTATTATCTGTGCATGTTTTCTGTCCTTCCACATTTTGAAATCCTTGAGGGTGGGGCCAGTGTCTTGTGTATTGTTTCGTCCCACTCAGGACTCAGCACACTGCTTGTGTGTAGCAGGCATTCAACATATACTTGGTGGATGATTGTAAGAGAGAATCTAGGTGATTGATAATGTTTGCCACAAACTACTGGGAAAATTAAACTCTTTAAGCTCTTCCTGGCTAAATAAATATGTAGTTAACTTTTGACATGACAATTTGAGGAAGATACTGAAGTTATTAAAGGTTACTGCTACGTATACTCGCAGGGGCAGTAGAGACTTTGTTCTAGTGGTGGCTGCTGCAGTGTCAGCATTTGATTTCCAGGGCATTACAGTGGCTTTCTCCAATGTCCAGTGTCAGTGAGGAGTGGTAGCTTGATCAGATGTTCCTCTGATATGGTTCTGGTTTTGCTTGTTTCATGAACCTGGCTTCCCAAATGTCCTGCAACTCTGTGACCCATTTAGTGAGCCACTCATGATCAACTAATGATTCCTTTTCTGCCTACATCAGCCAGAGCTTGTTCAGTTGCTTTCAACCAAGAACTCTGACAGGTTGAATTAATTTAAACTTTGAACATCAAATGATGCTTTCTAGTAGGTGTTAATGATTGTTGCTAACGATAAACATCTTTCTTATATGCAACCATAACATAGGGAAGTTCCTTTTACTTTCAGGAAAAGAGCTAGTACTTTTGGAATTTTATGTCTATTTCTGTGAATGCTGGGTGGATACGTTCTGAAATTATTCTATGTCAATAACATTTTAATGACATATATTTTTGCTTTTGTACATTTGTGCCACTAGGTAGTTAGAGCAAGAAGATGGTGTTTCCGTCCCTCAAACGGTCCCTTCCAACCATGTCATTTCTACCTTCCTTACTGTTGGCTCTCTTAACTGTGTCCACTCCTTCATGGTGTCAGAGCAGTGAAGCATCTCCAAAAGGTAGTAATGGGATGCCATTTCCTTGGAATAAAATACGACTTCCTGAGTATGTCATCCCAGTTCATTATGATCTCCTGATCCATGCAAACCTTACCACGCTGACCTTCTGGGGAACCACGGAAGTAGAAATAACAGCCAGTCAGCCCACCAGCACCATCATCCTGCATAGTCACCACCTGCAGATATCTAGGGCCACCCTCAGGAAAGGAGCTGGAGAGAGGCTATCGGAAGAACCGCTTCAGGTCCTGGAACACCCTCCTCAGGAGCAAATCGCGCTGCTGGCTCCTGAGCCCCTCCTTGTCGGGCTCCTGTACACAGTTGTCATTCACTATGCTGGCAATCTTTCGGAGACTTTCCACGGATTTTACAAAAGCACCTACAGAACCAAGGAAGGGGAACTGAGGTATTTTTTTTTCTCTTTTTCTTTTAAACTGCAAGTGCTGCCCACGCTAAATTCATTATTTCTGATTGATTATCTTTTAAAATTACCTTTGTTGTTGAACTTTTTCTTCAGTTTTGCTTTTGTATCTTCTTTATAGTGTTAAAAATGGCTTTTTCCCTTGCTTTTTGAATCTCATTTTAAAATTCTAACCAATTTTCTTTCCCCCAGCTCTATCAGAGTAAATATCTATTTGTTTATTTAGTTTGATTTCTGAGACATAATAAACATGGTTAATTTTCCTGACCTATGCATTAGTTTCCTAGGGCTGTTGTAACAAAGTACCACAGACTGGGTGGCTATAAACAACAAAATGTATTTTCTGTCAGGTCTGCAGGCTAGAAGTCTGAAATCAAGGTGTCAGCAGGCCGTGCTCCCTCCAGACTCTGGTGGAATCCTTCCTTGTGTCTTCCTAGCATCTAGTGGTGGCCGTGGATCCCTGGCACTCCATGCCTAGCACCTGCATTGTTCTAGTCTCTCCCTCTGTTAGTGGCATGGCCATTCGGTTTCCCTATGTCCCAGTCTCCATCATCTAATAAGGAAACCGGTCATACCGGAGTAGGACCCAGCCTGGTGGCCTCTTCTTCACTCCATGATACCTGTAAAGACCCTATGTCCAAATAAGGTCTTGTGCACAGATACTGCAGGTTAGGACTTCAGCATATCCTATTAGCATCCTATTAGAGGAAATACTTTTAGCTCAGTTAAAACATTTTTAGAGATCTCTACTCACCTTGCTTTGGTTCTGTTTTTAAGGAGGAGACTTATTTGAGGGAGATTTTATGCTAAGTTTTAAAATGGAATTTTATGTTAGTAGATTATACTAATTTATTTTTCAAATTCCATCTTATTCTATCAAGGTAAAAAAGTAAAATTTGTTTCACTCATAGCCCCCTGAACTAACTACTACTTCTATTTCAGTGGAATATTCTCCCAGACTTCTTTCTGGATATGCATATATGTTATTTTATATAAATAGAATTCTTATATTTTCTCTTTTATAAGGAAATTTTTTAACTTAGTATGTTGGGTAGATGTTTTATATAAATGACTATTACTAGGTATCATTTTAATGATTGTATTAAAATACATAGTTGTACGTTAATATCTTTAATCCCTTGGGAATGGAAATGAAATTATTTCCAGTTTTTCAGTATCAACAACACTTCGATGAACATCTTTGTAAGTTATTTCTTTAGAATAATTGCCTAGAAGTAAAATTGGTAAGCCAAAGAACCTATAAATTTTTTATAAACCTTGTCATTTTTTCTTGTCTCTCACCGATACTGTATATTGGCAGTCTTTTTAGAGCAAAAAAGGCCCTCAAATGATATCTCTTTTTAATTTACATAACTTTGATTAAGGAAGTTGAGCAGCTTTTGATATGTTTGTTAATGATTTGTAGGTTCTTTTATGAATTGCCTGTTTATGATCTTTGACTTTGCCCGAGATTCCCTTGGTTGTTGGCGATTCTTTTTTATTTCATTTCCTTGGTTGTTGGGGATTCTTTTTTATTTTATTTTATTTTACCTTATTTTATTTTTTGAGGTGGAGTCTTGCTCTGTCACCCAGGCTGGAGTGCAATGGCGCGAACTTGGCTCAATGCAACCTCCGCCTCCCGGGTTCAAGCGATTCTCCTGCCTCAGCCTTGTGAGTAGCTGCGATTACAGATGCGCACTACCATGCCTGGCTAATTTTTGTATTTTTAGTAGAGATGGGGTTTCCATGTTGGCCAGGGTGGTCTCGAACTCCTGTCCTCGTGATCCGCCCACCTTGGTCTCTCAAAGTGCCGAGATTACAGGTGTGAGCCACCATTGGGTATTCTTTTACACATTTTTAGGATCTCACTATCTGTTAAGGCTATGAAGTCTTCGTCACATACTTCTTAAATGAATTTTCCCAGTTTTTTACTTTTTTAAAAAACTTTTTTTTGGAGACAGGGTCTGGTTCTGTCGCCCAGGCTGGAGTGCAATGGCGCAATCTCAGGTCACTGAAACTTCTGCCTCATGGGCTCCAACCATCCTCTCACCTCTGCCTCCCGAGTAGCTGGGACTACAGGCATGCACCACCATGCCTGGCTAATTTTTGTAGTTTTGGTAGAGATGGGGTTTGTTGCCCAGGTTGGTCTCGCACTCCTGGGCTCAAGTAATCCTCCCACCTCAGCCTCCCAAAAATGTGTTAGGACTACAGGCGTGAGCCACCATGACCATGCCCAGTCTAACTTGTCTTTTAACTTAGTTTATGATAGCTTTTGTGATGTAAAATATTTTTTAGTAGTAAAATCCATCAATCTTGTAATAACTTTAGGAATTATAAAGCTAACACCTGTTTTAGAGTTCCTGGTGCTTCATGCTCAATTTTTATTTCACTTGCCTTAATTTTAGGATACTTGCATCAACACAATTTGAACCCACTGCAGCTAGAATGGCCTTTCCATGCTTTGATGAACCTGCCTTCAAAGCAAGTTTCTCAATCAAAATTAGAAGAGAGCCAAGGCACCTAGCCATCTCCAATATGCCATTGGTGAGTCTGCATTCCTGTGTATTTTCTACAGGAAGATCTACTGATTCTCTGTGACTTGCATTACCCCAGTGACAGTCAACATTGGGTCACCTGTTTTGTTTTATTGCCTGGCAGATCGTTACTAACTTTTCATTTACAACCTGTGCTTTTGTTTCAAGTCACAGTTATATGTAATCAAAGTAAAAATTGCCCCTAAAAATGCAAGATTTCAGTAACAGTACCATTCCAGGTTATACATGCTGACAGGAGGGAAGTGGTATAAGAAATTCAGGTGAGGTTTAAATAGTAGTGCCCTTCAAAAAGCACTTTCACCCTCATTTTCTCATATGATCTTTTAAAACGATTTTAAAGGTAATGCTTTGTCAGTAAGGCCGTATTTTTAGCATATAGTTATTTTCTATAATTTACATATGCTATATAGTAATATTCACTATATAATTTGTAACTGAATGTACAAAATTGGGCGGACAGAAAAAGAGAATAAAAGTAATCTTTTCGGAATGTTATGGTGCTGAAGGTAAGTCATGATAGATAGCTTAGCTTCCCAAGATAAACCATTATTCTCCAATCTCAATGCAGATGTGGACATCATTCCCTCTGATTTTTAAAAGTGGCTAGAAGATGATCTTGCCAAATGAATAAAACTGTTCAGTAAGTGCCATTGTCCTTTGATTCTGGTAGTTTAGAAAAGCATCAGCTGGGCCGTCATTCTGTAGCTGATATATAACACCTCCTGGAAGCACATCCTTTGTTCAGGGAAACTCACTGGGGATGAGATTCAGGGTAGAGTAGGCTTTGCCTAGAGTCCTGAGGGATGAACACCTTTGTCCCTGTGCTGACTGGGGAAGCAGTATCGTAGCATGGAGAGATACCAGGAGCCACACACCGACCTCTAGTATGGCACTTCTCAACCTTAAAACTCTATACCTACTTGCCTTCATACCATAAGGATGCCTTCTTCAACAAGATTCGGATCTCCCACCCCACGCCAGAGGGCTATCCTCTGTGAAAACCACTCTTCTGCAAATTTTCCTACCAGCCAAGAACTTTTGTCCCCACTCCCACTCTTGTATATGAAAAGACAAGAAACAATTATGCTATATTCCTAATATAAATTTAAGATACAGGATGTGCTTTTTCAAAATATAGTCCTCTCCCCCAGTATTGTGGCATGACTCCCTGGGACAGAAGTGAGTTCTTTAATTGGTGAATCAAAGTTCTAGGAGAATAAAGGATCAGGGATGGGAAGGAGACAGGAGAGAGACTGAAGGACCAAACAGGATTAGTGGAGAAATTTGTAGGCTTTCAGAAGAAAGACCGGGAGCTTTGGAAGCTCCATGAAGATGCTACAGTCTAAATCCATGGATATCCAGGATCCACTTATTGAAGATAGGAAAACAACTTTTTTTTTGAGGATAGGAAAACCTCTAATGCAATGTTGTCCCTTTGGACAGAAACGTCTCTCACTAACAGAAGTCTAATATGAGTAGCCTGACCTCAGGCTGCAGATATTGAGCTCAGGGGAAAACAATGGGGTCTCAAAAGATCTTTCTGGAGACCGGAAAAACAAAATATATACCACTGGGACACTAAAGCTTTTGAGCATGGGGCAGAAATTAATCACATTTAAATCTGAATTAATTTAATCAGGTTATTTTCCTACTAATTAACACAACTCGAGAATGAACATTTTTGGCCAGGTGTGGTGGCTCATGACTGTAATCCAGCACTTTGGGAGGCTGAGGCAGGTGGATCACCTGAGGTCAGCCTGGCCAACATGGTAAAACCCTGTCTCTACTAAAAATACAAAATTAGTTGAGCTTGGTGGCACATGTCTGTAATCTTAGCTACTCGGGAAGCTGAGGCAGGGGAGTTGCTTGAACTCGGGAGGTGGAGTTTGCAGTGAACCGAGATAGCACCATTGCACTCCAGCCTGGGTGACAGAGTGAGACCCCATCTCAAAAAAAAAAAAAAAAGGAAATTTTTGTTGTGGGTAGGCAGAAGCAGAATGCATTTAAAAAGAAAAGATGATTGGGATCCTTTATGAGTAATCCTAGGCTGGCTAACAGAGTTGGTTTGAATGACCAAATGGTGACTAGAAGTTGGTGGCTGATGGGTATTAAGAAGGATGAGGGCCAGGTGAGGTGGCTTGTGGTTGTAATCCTAACACTTTGGGAGGCAGAAGAAGAGGATTTCTTGAGGTCAGGAGTCTAAGGCCAGCCGGGGCAACATAGCAAGTTCCTATCTCTCAAAACAAATAAAAAAAGATGACGACAGAGCAATAGAGGTGAGTATAGGATTACAGGAAAAAATGCCCATGACCGTGGTTTCACTTGGCTAATTCTGGCTGGTTCTTTTTCCAAGGTCTCATCTCCGTGCTTTTTATTGCTAAGGTGTTAGACTTTTTTCTTTAGGGGCAGACCTCTAAGACTGTACCTCCATCAACCATACCCCACCTTTACTCTCTGATTGGACTTTAAAAGGTGATTCCAATGAAGCAAATCTAAGTTTGGAAGAAGCTTTGCAAGAGCATGCCCAGGAATAGGTTACTTTCAACTATACAGAAGAACAGAAGCTCTTTTAGGTACTACAGGGTTATATATTTTCCCCGTTGCGTATATGTGCAACAGCTCGACATTGCATTGCCAGGTAATTCTCAAACCTGTATTTAAGGACAAATGGATCAGCCACATCTTCGCAAAACTCACAATCTCGGTTTTGCTTCGCCTCATCCGGGTTATCAATCCACATATGCCAAATATTAGTCTGTTTGCAACCATCTGAATTATTTAAAAGAAACTGAGTATTGATAGTTGCACAACTTTATGATTACATTAAGAGCCACTGAATTGTAAACTTTAAAATGGTAAGTTTTATGGTATATGAATTATATCTCAATAAAAAAGAAATTGAGTAGAACTGTTTGACCTTAATATCTAAATTATAATTAGATATTGGAAAGATAACTTTTAAAGTAATTATAGAAGCGTCATTAGACAGGGTCTGCCTCTGTCACCCAGGCAGGAGTACAGTGGCTCAATCTTGGCTCATTGCAACCTCCACCTCCCAGACTTAAGGCATCCTCCCACCTCAGCCTCCCCAGTAGCTGTGACCACAGGCACGTACCACCGATAGGGCTAGATAGGGCTAATTTTTGTGTTTTGTTTTTTTTTTTTTTGTAGAGATAAGGTTTCATCATGTTGCTCAGGCTGGTGGCAAACTCCTGAGCTCAAGCAATCTGCCTACCTCGGACTCCCCAAGTGCTGGGATTGATATACTTTTAATATTATGTCTGATAATTAGGAAATTTCTCAAGTTCAGTGTATTGCATAATTGGATTACTTGATAATTTGAATTATTCTGATTTTAGGTGAAATCTGTGACTGTTGCTGAAGGACTCATAGAAGACCATTTTGATGTCACTGTGAAGATGAGCACCTATCTAGTGGCCTTCATTATTTCAGATTTTGAGTCTGTCAGCAAGATAACCAAGAGTGGAGTCAAGGTGAGTCTGTAATTGTCACATATGGTGACCAACTTGTTCTGGTTTGCCTGGAACTGGTTTTAAAACTGGAAGTCTGGCTGAGCACAGTGGTTTGTGCCTGTAAACCCAACATAAACCCAACACTTTGGGAGGCTGACATGGAAGAATCACTTGAGGCCAGGGGTTTGAGACCAGCCTGAACAACACAGTGAGAACCTGTCTCTGCAAAAAATAAAATAATTAGCCAGGCATGGTTCCTTGTGCCTGCTACTAGTCTTAGCTACTAGGGAGGCTGAGGTGGGAGGATCCCTTGAGCCCAGGAGTTTGAGGCTTCAGTGAGGTATGATTGTGCACTCCAGCCTGGGCAACAGAGCAAAACCATGTCTCTAAACAAACAAAGACAAAACCAAATAACAAAATCCTGGAAGTCCTGCATCCTGGGAACCTTCTCAGTCTCAGGCAAACCGGGATGTTTGACCAGCCTGTTGTCATGGATGCTCATTTGTATAGTGAGGTTCTAATAACAACAACGTGGAGAGAGTGTGGCCTGGCCTGAGTCGTGATCCTGGCTTCACCGCAGTCACTTCACTGACTCTCTGACCTTGGCCCTATTCCCTCTGGAACTTAGTATTTACTTCTTTGGAAGGTATAACTTGGATTAGATCCTGCAATGATCTATAAGGTTGTTTCTGGTTATGACTTTCTGCAGTTTGGAAGTAAATGTTACTATCTGGCAGGGGATTTCTGGCTATTGTAAGGAAGATAGAGCAACCTGCTTGGAATGGCCAGAGGTTTTGGGCCAGGTAACACTGGAATGCTGGAGAGAAAAATCTTGTTTCAAGGCACACTTGTTCCTCATTTGGGTGCCATTGCATAGTGGTCAACCAATACAACTGTCTGCCATAGCTCAGAATGCAAACTGGTTTTTCTGAGGGGAGGAAGGGATGCTTTGTTTGAAGATACCTTATGTATTTGTGCTGGTTTTTACTGAGGCCTGGGTAGATGGGGATTCCCTGCTGAATTGCTTTGGGTTCCTCTAGTGCTGAGATTTCTTATTCTTGTGGAGGTATCTTTACTTACCTGGGGATTTGAAGATGACGCTTGAGACTCGGATGAAGGGAACATTCTTAATTCAGCAGTGAAACTAATCAGCAAAAACACCTGCCCCTTGTTTTGCCACTTAACTGAATCTCTTAGAAATGATTATTTTAATAATGTCTAATCTATACTAATATTTTTAATTCTTTCATTTCTGTAAACACATTAAGCATGCATATTATATATCTGTGTCTGGTAATTGTTTTATCTGAATTCTTTGTGTATTTGATTTTGTGGTTTGTTTTTTCTGCTGGCTCTTGCTTATGGTATCTTGTTTCCTTGCTTGTATTATGAATTATGTTTGTGAGCTTATGTTACCTGAGTCTAAAGTGGATTATTCCAGAGAGAAATTGTATTGAGTGTCTGGAAGTACTTACTGGTCCAGCGATCACTTTACCTGTAGTTTCCTTGACAAAGGGTAGTTATTTCTAGTTTACCTTTACATTAAAGGCCTGGCCTTTGGGTACTAGCTTTATGTAGGGGTTGTATGTCTTGTTAGACTTTCTACTTTGGGCAGGCCCTGGACTTGGTCTCTTAACTCCGGAGTCCTTCAATGCCATAAGAACCAAAGCTCAAGTCCAGCTGTGTTGGGCTACTGCCGTCAGGGCTAAGCTGGCTGCAGTGCGCTCCTGACGTTAGAGGGTCCAGCTGTCATTTCACTTTTGCCTCTAAATCTTGCTTTCTCATTTGCCATCTTATAAACACATTTAAGAAGACTTTATATATGTTATCCAGCATTTGTTGTTGTTTTCAGAAGGGGGATTAATCAGGAACAGTCAATATTAATGCAAGAAATGGAATTCCCAATTATTTTCCTTAATATTGGCAACCATATCCCACAATATGAGGACATTAATGTCAGTCTTCTACACAATGTGGAGAGAAGCCACTTAAGATATTTGAATTCCTTTCTTGTGCCTTCCACTTTAGGTTTCTGTATATGCTGTGCCAGACAAGATAAATCAAGCAGATTATGCACTGGATGCTGCGGTGACTCTTCTAGATTTTTATGAGGATTATTTCAACATACCATATCCCCTACCCAAACAAGGTAGAGATTTTGTACGGATACTACACATGACATCATGACGTTTGATGAACACAGTCATAGATTTGTCATTATAATTGGTGCATCCCTGTGGTTACCTCAGCAGCTCCTCAAGCCACAAAAACCCCAGCAAGTGACAAACCTGCAGTTGATCTTTCTGAGCATCTTCTCACCTTTGATGTGTACAGTAACTTCTAGTGATAGTGAAGAAGGCAGATCTTCACAGAGTTCCTGAGGCCCGTGGCATGGGGACTCTTTTGCCTTCTGACTTTATTAGTGGGCAGACAGCACAGGGAAGAGGCTACCTTTTTCCTTACTGGCACCTGCTTGGCAGGAACACAGAGGATGCTCAACAAACTGTTTTGAATGAATAAATGTATATAGTGTAAGACAATCTGCATTTTCTTTCTTACACGAGCCCTTAAAACTATTGTATGTTTGATTTTTTAGGTATATGTGGGTCTTGGACATTCAAAATAGAGTGGATTATTTTAATTGTTAAGTTTTTCAATTTCCAGTCTCCTCATCAGAAGGTTAGAAATGGAGTCAAGAGGCCTGAAGAGGCGGGGCACGGTGGCTTGTGTCTTGTAATCTCAGCACTTTGGCTCATGTCTTGTAATGTCAGCACTTTGGGAGGCCGGGCAGGTGGATTACTTGAGCCCAGGAGTTTGAGACCAGCCTGGGCAACATGGCAAAACCCTGTTTCCACAAGAAATATAAAAATATTAGCTGAGTATGGAGGTGCACTTCTGTAGTCCCAGCTACTTGGGAGGCTGAGTGGGAGGATCACCTGAGCTTGGGAGGTTGAGGCTGCAGTGAGGTGTAATTATGCCACTGCAAGTGCACTCCAGTATGAGTGACAGAGTGAGAGCCTGTTTCAAAAAAAAAAAAATAAATAAATAAAAGGCCTGGGATGCAAGTCTGACTTTGCCACGTTGATAGCAAAGTGACGCTGAGTCACTAAGCTTCTTTTTCTCCACTGTGAAAGATTCTTCCAGTCTAGAGCTCCATGATTATGCCCGGTTAACTGGTTCAAATACCTATCCGTTCTGAAGATTAGTGTGTTTGGGGGAATGTGTAGCTTTGAGACTGGTAATGTATTTTATTACTTCCTTCCCAAGATCTTGCTGCTATTCCCGACTTTCAATCTGGTGCTATGGAAAACTGGGGACTAACAACATATAGAGAATCTGCTCTATTGTTTGATGCGGAAAAGTCTCCTGCATCAAGTAAGCTTGGCATCACAATGATTGTGGCCCATGAACTGGCCCACCAGGTATAAGCTCTCTCACACTTTAAAAAAAGTATGAACTACATTTATATTGCTTTTATGGGACATATAAGGCTATTTATATATTATAATTTTTACTCTGTCTTTTTTTTCATAGGAAAAACTGTTTCTCCAAAGCATCAGTTTTTATGTCTTATAATACATGTTGAAAGTCTTTTTATTTTCACCTCGATTAAATATTGGTCCTGAAAATATATGTTAACATTCATAAACTTATATTAGACATCTAAAATATACTTCTTTCTGAATGTCTTTGTTTATGGCTGCCAGTCTAGATAATAGGTATCCAGTCTCCATGGAAATGTGTGAATAAACTGAGTCATGTTGTGTTTTTAGTGGTTTGGGAACCTGGTCACTATGGAATGGTGGAATGATCTTTGGCTAAATGAGGGATTTGCCAAATTTATGGAGTTTGTGTCTGTCAGTGTGACCCATCCTGAACTGAAAGTTGTAAGTAATTATTTATCCTTTACATTTTAGGTTAATTTGTTGTTTTGTTCAATATTGCTGGAAAATATTTACTAATCTTTGATTATAGAACTTATAAAAAGAATTCATTGATAACTTCCTTGACAGTTTAGATATGAATCGTGTTGCAGAAATGCTAGTGAACTTTCAAGATATATCACAAAGACTTATTTATTTACAAACTCAGTTGTGAATCTATGACTGTGAATTGTCAAATTTTATCTTTCTTAATATCAAAGAAATAGAAATAATGGCAACCTAAATGTTCCATTTCATTTTCCTGACCTTCAGGTTGCTCATTGCAGAATTATTAGGTATAGACTGCTGATCTCTCAATAGGACCCTACTTGCCAGATCAAATGAGTTATACTTAAGGTAATTGCACATTTGATTGTGTAACAACCTAGGCTTCTGGGTCACAAATTTATTGCTTTGGAACTGCTATGGGGTTTATTTTTTAAATCACCATGTTTAACTTAAGAAAATCACATATAGCAAAATTAAACTTATTTTATGTAAAATTTTTTTTATCCTACTCCAGTGATGCTTTCCATTTGTAAATATTTATTCCTATTTTCATCTGCCACGTACATTATTTAAAATATACATTTGTGAATATTTATTACTGCCTATTTTCATCTGCCTGTGTACATAATTAGAAAGTACATATCAATATTGCGTTATAATGGATCATCAATATTTTCTTACGTTTCTACATAATCTTTAGTAATAAAAATGATTATGGATACATATTATCCTATTGAGCGAATGTGCTCTAATAAAGCTGGTTAAAGTTCTCCATTTCTTTTCGTTACATGTTTTTAAAGGTAAATATCTTTGCTCTAAAACAGTAAAGACAATGATTGGAAATGTTGAAATTACTATGCAGTTTAGTTTCTTGTTTTGTTACTGTTTGGCTATAGGCATCATCGTTTCGTTTTTAGATTAATACGAATTTTTCTTTATTCTAAAGTACTTAAGATGAACAAAATCTATAATGTTTACCTAAAATCATTGTTTCTTGGGTGGTTTTTAGAATATATTAATTCTATTTTGTTTCATAAATATTAGGAAATATGGAATAAGTTGCTCCCAAAATGTGAAATATGGACTTCTTGCCTCAGATAAAATGTCCCACCTTTGACATTTTTTATCTAAATGTAAATCATAGGTGATGTTTTCTCTTTTCTGTCTCAATAGGAAGATTATTTCTTTGGCAAATGTTTTGATGCAATGGAGGTGGATGCTTTAAATTCCTCACACCCTGTGTCTACACCTGTGGAGAATCCTGCTCAGATCCGGGAGATGTTTGATGATGTTTCTTATGATAAGGTACAAGTAGATTGAGTAAAAGGATACAGTTTGGATACTAAAGTTATACATACTGGGGTGGAGAAGTTATAGGGAAGGTTGTGGGGTTAAACCCACATTGAATGCCTTCTCTCTTGACACAGCTGGCTGGAGTTAACTCTTTTAGGCCTAACTTGCAGTTTGGCTCATAACCCTAAAGACTATTTTATGGGAAATTCTTCATATATTCTTTCTTGTGTTGAAAATTCATGGCTTACAGAAACTCTGCTTTTATTTATCATTCAACAAATAGGTATTGATTGAGCATCAACTTTGTACTAGACAAAAATTCCTGCCCTCGTGTAGCTTACTTTTCAAGGCCTTCAGCAATGGTTAATATTGTTGAGATGCAAATAATTGTCTTGCACAGTGTGTTTAGTAATAGAGTTGGGAATTGTTGCCAACAGTTTAATGATTGGGAGATTTTATGTAAAATCCAGATTTCTAGCTTCTCTTGGGGAAGAAAAAGGAGGATTTTGCCATGGTATTTCCTTTGCAGCATAAGCTGGAGCTAAGTTGTTGTTCTCTCTTTGTAAGATCAAGGCTCTGCTTTTCCACTTCCTCTACCATTCCCAACTGTTCTGCTGTCTTCTCATCGAGGCTGAGAATGTGTTGCCAGTTACCATTGTGCTTGGCTGTTGTTTTACTGGTAGCAAATAGAAAAGTCTTTCTGCTTGCATGTTTCCATTGAAAGTCCAGGGGAAAAAGAATGTAAAAGAGCATTCTTCTCATCATTGGACTATTTCCTTTATTTATATGCCCTGTCATATGCCACTGGAGGCATTTGAGTTTGTAACTCGCCATACGTGGTAATGGGAGTGGAGGGGAAAAGAATCCTTTACCCAAGAATACAGGGTGTCTGGGAAGACTCTTGTTCCCTTTCTCCAGCTCCCTCAGCCCTCCATGCTCAAGGCTGCCTGGGCTCCCTGGACATACCCACTTTTCCTTCCCTGGCATCTACCTCTGCTTCCATCTCTAATGCTCCACCACTTGTTGTACTGGCCTCTCCCTAGTCCTGCCCTGGAGTGGCAGTGGGAGAGCCAGGTAGTAGCTGAAGGTCCAATGTGTAATCTGTACCATTATCCACTCACATGTGAACAAAAGGAGTTGGCAGATGATGCCAATTTGCCCCATGAGGAGGTCTGGCTACTGATAGAAAATAAGGGCCCCAGTGGGCTCAGAGCATAAACAATCACATTAGACAAATCCCCTGCCTAAACAGGTCCAAGTTTAACCTGCTTATGCTGTTTCACAAATTGCCAGACATTAACAATGTTACTGCAGTTGCATTTTCAAAGAAATGTGTTTTATTGCAAAAGAATATGTGATTTCAGATGAGATTGCAACCAAACTATAGATAACAATTATTTCTATTATCTTTTCAGGGAGCTTGTATTCTGAATATGCTAAGGGAGTATCTTAGTGCTGATGCATTTAAAAGTGCTATTGTACGGTATCTCCAGAAGCATAGCTATAAAAATACAAAAAACGAGGACCTGTGGGATAGTATGGCAAGTGTGAGTATGTTTTTGAATATCTCTGCATTTGGGATTGACAGGCTTATCATCTTGTTTTGTTTCCCCAGAATCATCTTAATCCCTCTGAGGAGAATAATTGTTTCCTATAGAAATAAGAGTGATGTGTTTAGTTTTGGTTTTTAGATTTGCCCTACAGACGGTGTAAAAGGGATGGATGGCTTTTGCTCTGGAAGTCAACATTCATCTTCATTCTCAGTAAGTTTCTATATCTGTACATGTTCCCCCAAGCACATTCTTTTACTACATATTCTTTGAAAGATAGCTCTGTGCCAAACTTTCTGAGGTCCGTGATTATATCACCCTCATTCCAGATAAGACTGCATTTAAACTATACCAGACTCATAATCTTTTTCAGTTTTTCTTAAAATGTGTCTATACAGGAGGGTTGCAGAGCTTTCCTTGGTAATACTTCTCACTGATACTGATTTCTTCAGCTTCACGATGTAAAGCAGTGAATTTATGACATTTCTATAGCAGATTATGGCTGCATTGTAGCAGTCAAAAGGATATGTCAGTCATTTCCAGAGTTCTGCATTTGTACAAAGACAGTGGCACTGAGCATTCTTGAACACTTGCCATGAATCAGGCACATGTTAAGTACTTATATATATTATCTCCTTTACTCTTCATAATAAACCTGTGAGCCGGGTACTATTAGTATCCCTATTTTTAAAGTTGAGAACATGAAGTACAAAGACATTTGGTTGGTAAATTGCAGAGCAGATATTTGAATTTAGATCTAACTCATGTTTTTAACTGCTAAGCTATAAAGTATTCATAACATCTAGTCACAAAACAGCCTGAGTCTCTGTTCATCTGGACTTGTGGGATGTTTTCAGAGGAAGCTGAGGGTGAGTCTGGGGATTCAACAGAATTTTGTCTTTCTTTTTTCTTTTTATATTTTTTACTTTCTTGGCTTTTTTTGTTCCTAGAGATTGCTTTGTTCAGTAGTTTCTAGATTTGTCCTGTGGCACATGTTATCTTTTTAGTAATACTTTTTTTTTTTTTTTTTTTTTTTTTGAGACAGAGTCTCAGTCTGTCACCCAGGCTGGAGTGCAGTGGTGCGATCTCAGCTCACTGTAGCCTCTGCCTCCCCGGTTCTAGCAATTCTCTTGCCTCAGCCTTCCAGGTAGCTGGGATTACAGGCATGCGCCACTACGCCTAGTTAATTTTTGTATTCTTAGTAGAGACTGGGTTTCGCCTTGTTTGCCAGACTGGTCTTGAACTCCTGACCTCCGGTGACCCACTCACCTCAGACTCCCAAAGTGCTAGGATTACAGGCATGAGCCACCACACCCAGTCTTTACTACCTTTTAAATAATTTCTTAAAAGCTTTTTTAGTATCAAAAAACAGCTCCCTTTGAGTTCCCACTATTTGTTGAGTGTGGGTCATCTCTGTGTTCTCACTTTCGAAACACAGGCTCTTGACTGAACATTGTTTCCACCTTGCTTGTCTGAAACCAGCATAGTTATGTAGGTATTGAAAACCTGGCACCTTCTCTCCCTTCTCCTCCTTCATTCATTCACATGCCTGCTTTGTGCCCAGTGTTATTGCCAGCCCCAAAGTGTGCCTGGCAGAACTAGGTATGCTACCTGTCCTTTAGACACGTATGTGTAGTGGAGGAAAATGACACTCAAACAGTTGGTGCTTTAATGGAAGTGTGATGGCTGGGAACATCACACTGAGAAGGGGATCAGAAAACACTCCAAAGAGGGGAGGTTGGCAACTGGTAGTGACTGAGCACAAGCTGGTGTTCTGTCTTTTCTTAGAGTTGGGTTAAGTGGGTGATGTGTCTGCCTTTTTGTGTACACACCAGCATTGGCATCAGGAAGGACTGGATGTGAAAACCATGATGAACACTTGGACACTGCAGAAGGGTTTTCCCCTGATAACCATCACAGTGAGGGGGAGGAATGTACACATGAAGCAAGAGCACTACATGAAGGGCTCTGAAGGCGCCCCGGACACTGGGTAATGCTCATAGAGTAAAATTTGTTTTGTTGTCTAGGTAACATCTGCCTTGGAGGATGGAACCTTGTTTTTGAAATAATGCCCTTACCGCTATTGCTAAAATATTTCAACTGCATCTGTGTATCCTATGAAGTTGACTTATACTCCCTGCCCCCATCTTCCCAAAAGGATTAAGGAGGCTTTAAACCTTGGTTATTCTCAGTAAAGTTGATGATATAATTACTTTAACATTCTCATATTTTGTAATTTGATAAGATGGTAATTTCTGGTTACTGGCTTGAAATCAGCTCCAACCTAAGCAACTGCTACTAGATTACAATAGCGCCTAGCATTTGGTTGGAGCTGAGGACAAAAAAATTTAGGTGATTTCTGAGAATTATGAGAGACTCAGTTGTCTTCTGAGTTAGATTTGTTTGTCAGCTTAATGCTATAGAAGAATATTATTAGAAACAAGATGCTGCAACTTGATTGACCCTGGATGGATACCATTAAAAAATTCTTTTATCTTGAAACAATTACAGACGTATGGAGAAGTTACAAGAATAGCACAACAAATTCCTATATATCCTTTACCTAGATACATGTTAACTCTTTATTCCTTTACTTTCTTCACCTCTCTCTCTCTCTCTCTCTGTGTATACACACACACACACATACACACACACACATATATATATATGTTTGTGTGGATATATATGTGTGTGTGTGTGTGTATATACCTCTCTCCCCCATCTTCCCAAAAGGATTAAGGAGCCTTTAAATCTTGATTAATCGATATCCATCTATCTACATAGACACCCATATACATATCTCTGTATGTATATACTTGGCATGTGTTTTTCTGAACTGTTTGACAGTAAGTTGGTGACATGATTCCCCTTCAAACCTAAGTGCTTCAGCATAGTATTTTCTAAAAAACAAGAACACTTATGGCCAGTCATAGTGGCTCACGCCTGTAATCCCAGCACTTTGGGAAGCCGAGGCAGGAGGATCATGTGAGGTCAGGAGTTCGGCCAGCCTGGCCAACATGGTGAAATGCCATCTCTACTAAAAATACAAAAATTAGTCGGGTGTGGTGGCGGGCGCCTATAGGCCCAGCTACTCAGGAGGGTGAGGCAGGAGAATTGCTTGAACCCAGGAGGTGGAGGTTGCAGTGAGCCGAGATCCCACCACTGCACTCCAGCCTGGGCGACAGAGCAAAACTCCATCTCCAAACAAACAAACAAACAAAAACAAGAACATTCACTTATATAACCATAGCAACAGTACAATTATCCAAATTGGGAAATAAACTTGATACAATACTGTTATCTATAAATCCCATTCAACTTTTTCCAGTTGTCCTAAAAATATCTTTAGAGCAAAATAGAAAATAAATTCTGACTTAAGATTTAATATAGGATCACATATTTTATTTAGTTGTTGCATCCTTTTGGTCTCCATGTTTTTCTGAAATAGCTTTTTAGTCTTTTTTGGGCTTCTTGATATTGACATTTTTGAAGAGTACAGGTCAGTTATTTTATAGAATGTCTTTCAGTTTGGATTTTCTGCTGTTTCTCCATGATCAGATTCAATTTATGTATCATTGACAGGAATCCCAAGGAGGTGATGTTGTGTCCTTCCTAGTATACGATTCAGGAGGCACATGACTCCTGAAGTTAGGCCTCTGAGATGCAATCAGCCAATCACTGTAAAAAGGCTTTCAGGGTTCACTTGAGTCCAAATTCTTAGCTCTGCTCAAGGAGTCCAAGAAAAAGAAATAGTGCCTGAGCTGACACTCCCTGCAAAGTTGGAAAACAGACTGGGGATGTTTTGAGAGCTTGGCTGTAGCAGTTTTGGTACTATCTTGTTCTAACTAACCAGTGCCTGGCACATGATAGGTGATTTAATAACTGCTTGTTGAATTGAATCAACAAATGAACAATCAATCTCTCCTTTCTTTTAGGTACCTGTGGCATGTTCCATTGACGTTCATCACCAGCAAATCAGACATGGTCCATCGATTTTTGCTAAAAACAAAAACAGGTAATTTATTTTGGAAACAACCAGTTTAATTCAAGGAGGAATGTGAAAATGTGTAGGGTTAAAATGTTATTTCTTTTGCTGTTTATCTCGGTTAAAGCAAAAGGGATCAGATTGAAAATACTTTCTGGTTTCAAAGAAGAATGGCCAGTATCTTGCCAGATAGAGATTATAGTTGAATTATATAATGCTAAAAAGGAGGGATTACCAGTGAACATTCCCTATTACTTTGTTAACATTACTGTTTTATATCATATGTATGGCCAGATACGTAGTTGCTTTCTTTTCATAGATCTATAAGTCTCACAAAATTGATGTCTAAAGCTAGTGTTAGCTTTTGTCTATTGAGTTGCTGTTTTCTGGTTTCTGAAAGAAATAAGTGATGATTTCAGATTGTTCAGTATTAAACTCTTCTCTAATTTCCTTGCCCAGTCTCTGATCAGAAAAGCTTTCATCAGGCAAGGGAGCAAATGGAGCTTTGATTTATTTTATTTACTCTAGATGTGCTCATCCTCCCAGAAGAGGTGGAATGGATCAAATTTAATGTGGGCATGAATGGCTATTACATTGTGCATTACGAGGATGATGGATGGGACTCTTTGACTGGCCTTTTAAAAGGAACACACACAGCAGTCAGCAGTAATGATCGGGCGAGTCTCATTAACAATGCATTTCAGCTCGTCAGGTAATACATGCTGCACAAAGTCTTGGTTTATTTCTGAAAGCAGCTGTTATTGTTCAAATTCTTGATTTCTAAAGACAAAAATGATTGATAGATAACAAGAAGTTGAAAGGTGTTTTCCTCCAAGTTCTAACAACCCAAGATTGCTTTTAGCCTTATAATTAACCTCCTGTCTGTGACTACTAAGGCATTTGAAGGAAGGAATCTGTATCTTAATCTTTCTCATTAACAGTTTAGATCATACTGAGGCAGAAGTGTAGATAATCAGGAGATCAACATCCTGGCGAAACTCCTTGCCTTGTCCCTGCGGTGGCGTGGTCCCTCAGCTTCTTCTGGCTCTGCTATACCGGATCAGGTTTCTCCCATCACTGGGTCTTTAACAGCCTTGAAGGCTTTTTAGAAGACTAAGTGACATAGGCTCAAGTTGTTTGCATTACATTTCTTGGATTAAAGAAGGGATTTTTGTTTTCTTTCCTAAACCAGATACCTGAACTTTTCAGTATCTTTATGGAATATAGGTCATAAAATGTAGCCCAACCAAATGATCTCTGAGTGTGTGAGGACAGAATTAACACTACCCCCCTCCTTTTTTTTTAACCCCCATGACAACGGTTTTTAAGGAAATGCTCCCAAAGCCTAAAACTCAAACTTATTCAACATGTAGGCAGATCTAAAGTCCTAAGAGGAAGCATGCAGGTGGGAAAGATTCTCTCTGTTTCTCCTCATACCTATATCCTTCTGGCCTAAATTTTGAGTGCCTTCTGGTTCTTCTCACCACCATACTGGGCCTCCTGAAGTGAGAAAAAGCAATGGGGGAGAAAGTTAAGGGTTGCTTACCTAGCTGTTTCTTTCTGCCTAAAAAAATTCCCCTCTGTAGAATATTTCTGCTTGAGCCGTAGAGGGCTTTTTCTTTTTTCTTTTTTTAACTTATATAATATGTACCCTACCACTGAGGTTTTTAACACTAACCCTCTGTAATGAAGGGTTTCTAATGATATGCAGTGTCTTTTGAAATGGAGAAGAAAATGTGTTTCCTCCAGGGACTCATAGTTTTGACCAGATGATAGTCTGTTTGACCAGGCTTCCTAAAGGGTCTTTGATGGAAATCCCTTGCTTGCTCTAGAAGTTCAGCACACAATCCAGTGTTTCGCAGGGACAGATGCTGATGTGCTTCCATTCTGACTTTTCCACATGTTAGCCCTGGATGTTACTGTTTGAGAAACTTCCTCCCTATTGTAAACATGCCAGGTGTTGTGTTACATGTGACAGAAAAGAGACTTATATAGTAGTTATTTATTTATTTATTTGGAAATGGAGTCTCACTCTGTCGCCCAGGCTGGAGTGCAGTGGTACCATCTCAGTTCACTGCCTCTGCCTCCCAGGTTCAAGCAATTCTTCTGCCTCAGCCTCCCAAGTACCAAGTACCTGAGATTACAGGCACGTGCCACCATGCCTGACTGTTTTAAGTATTTCTAGTAGAGACACTGTTTCACCATGTTGGCCAGGCTGGTCTCGAACTCCCAACCTCAGGTGATTCACCCACCTTGGCCTCCTAAAGTGCTGGGATTATAGGCATGACCCACTGTGCCTGGCTGTAGTTTTCTATTTATAAGTAGTTATCCATTTGTATCTGATTGTTCGTTTTGCTAGAAGACTAAAATATATTTTGAAGCAAAATGTTGACTTCCTGGATTTACTTTTAAACCACTAACCACAGTGTCTCTTGTTCAGCATTGGGAAGCTGTCCATTGAAAAGGCCTTGGATTTATCCCTGTACTTGAAACATGAAACTGAAATTATGCCTGTATTTCAAGGTTTGAATGAGCTGATCCCTATGTATAAGTTAATGGAGAAAAGAGATATGAATGAAGTGGAAACTCAATTCAAGGTAAAAGCCTGAAATAAAATAGTTATGTAATTATTATTTCTTTTGTGTTAAAAAGAATGTTAATCGTGTGTGTGTATGTTTGTGTGTATCTTTATATACATATTAAGGAAAAGCAAATAAATATTAATTCAGTATTTAGATGGATTAGCAAAAATTGTGGTTTTATTTGGCACTAAAAATAGAAATGGCATTCTTAGACTCTGCTTAATTTGCATGGATTTGTTTTTTCCTTCCTTTCACAAACCTTTTATTTCATTTTCCTTTCCTACTATGATGGCTGACATTCAGATTTTCTGGGACTCTTCATGGTACTTGAGGAAGAGGCACAAAATTGTTATTCTTGGCAAAATGTCATGAAGTCTTGTTGCATAATTTGCTCTCAAAATTTAGTCATATAAACTCTGAGTTTGTTTTAAAAGTGGCAATTCATCCTGACTTTAAGTAGATAGGATATCTTATAAAAGTTTGTTATGAAAATATGAAAGTCATTCATCATTTATTGGTTTTGACCCTTTTATAATTAAATATAAACAGTGCTGCATGATTTATACAGTAAAAGTTAGATTATGCTTTAAAAATTAGCCCCCATCATCTGAGACCATAATGGATTATATTAACATGAAATGACCTGTGACAATACTAGTCCCTGTTCCCCTGTGCAATGCCCTCAGGCCTTCCTCATCAGGCTGCTAAGGGACCTCATTGATAAGCAGACGTGGACAGACGAAGGCTCGGTCTCAGAGCGAATGCTGCGGAGTCAGCTACTCCTGCTCGCCTGTGTGCGCAAGTATCAGCCGTGTGTACAGAGGGCAGAAGGCTATTTCAGGAAGTGGAAGGAATCCAATGGAAACTTGAGGTCAGTCCTTACTGAATAACCAATTTGTTGATGTGAAGGGTATGTTTTCTGTTTTCCATCATTGGTACTAAACATTAGGGAAAACAAAAAGTGTAAGTGTCTCCCCTGCTGCCCTGTTTTGGAAAATAAATTACTTTTTAAGATTTATCTATGTATCTCTCAACTTTAAGAAATGCTAGGAGGGAACTTTTGTGCATAAAAGTCAAATATCTGGGGAGTTAGGATGGTATTGGAATAATTCCCATTTTTGTATAGGCAATGCAAAATCGTTTTAAACTGTGACAGCCATGCCATAGAGAAACACAGGCATTGTATTTTATAGTAGCTTCTTTGGGCTTCTAAAGTCCCTGACAGGGATGCATAGTAATTGCTGATGCTGTCTAAGCAAGGTAGGATTTTACCATATCTGGAAATCCCTATTCAGCTACATTTCAGTCCTTTTACATTTGGAGCTTAAACCCCACCCAGGAAACATTTATGCCAACAATCTACATGCTTCAGCTTAAAGAAATCCAAACAGTGGTCCTACTGCAGTCCTGACTTGTGATCATGGTGTACATTTTGAATACAGTTTGAATTTCTTTCTTTTGACTTGAAAGGTGATCCCCTATGGAGTCACCCAGCATCATTATTTAAATATGTAGGTATTTATAAAAAATGGCATTTCACATTACATTTTTGAGAAGGCTACTTAAAACCTAATTTTAGATAGTTTTCTCTTGCCTTTTTTTTACAAAGTGTAACTGAAGGAAATCGGTAGTTTTTGCTTATATTTTCAGTTATGCTTCTCTGATCATGGGGACAGTTTAGCAGTTCATAACTGGTCACCATTATGCCTATAAACATACTTACTGCATCTCAGATTCTCATCGTGTGTTCCTTTCTATAGCCTGCCTATCGATGTGACCTTGGCAGTGTTTGCTGTGGGGGCCCAGAGCACAGAAGGCTGGGATTTTCTTTATAGTAAATACCAGTCTTCTTTGTCCAGTACTGAGAAAAAACAAATTGAATTTGCCCTCTGCACAACCCAAAATAAGGAAAAGCTTCAATGGTGAGTCATTCATTCATTCATGTTCATGTGGCCAAGGAAAATTAGATTAGATTAGATCATTCTGGCATCTATTTTTGTTTTCTTGGCCAGGAATTGTCTATTCTGCTGGGAACATACTGCAAGTCAGCATACATCTAATAAGAAAGGCAAATAATTAGGGAGAACGAGGTGTCAGGAAAAATATTTAAAGGCATATACATTTGTATATCTTTAAAAAGACAACATATTTAAAATATTTACTAGAGCTACTCTTCCTTAACTATTCTTTTGAGCAAATGAGAGGGTATATGAGAATACTATATAAATGTTAGTTTTTATTATATAGCTATAGTGGGTTTATCAGGATTCTGGTTACCCATTTATCTTTTTAACCTTTGTTATTGGCAGACTTTTTTTTTCTTTTACAAGTAATTTTATTGCAGTGATTCATAACTGTTTCACCACCTATTCATTGCTAACATTTCTTTTCTTAATCCTTTCAGGCTACTAGATGAAAGCTTTAAGGGAGATAAAATAAAAACTCAGGAGTTTCCAGAAATTCTTGTACTCATTGGCAGGAACCCAGTAGGATACCCACTGGCCTGGAAATTTCTGAGGGAAAACTGGAACAAACTTGTACAGAAGTAAGTGGTGCCAAAAATTGTGCTGTGACTGAATAAGTTCATAACCTTACTGTGTTTCAGCCTTGTTGTTTGTAGAAGAACAGTAACAATCTAAAGGTACTTTTTTATTGAAGATAGGCAGAAGTACTTAAAATATTTGTAGAAAATATAAAACTGGAATTCAGTGCTAATTTGTGAATATGTACAGGGGTGTTTTCCATTCCATCTGGCATAACCCCTTCGTGAGCCCATGGACTTATGAAGCCTTCCTCTTCAGAGTTCAGCCCAGGCCTTCCACGAGCACATTTGCTTGTTTGCATCTGTCATTGTCTAACTCTTATAGCACTTCCTGCCTCTGTCATGTTCTGTTGGATACTTAACTTTTTATTAAGCTGTTGGTGTGTATTATTCTTTAGAGCTAGATCTTAACACATTGGATAGACATCATATTTTATACTTTCACACCCATCAGTTTTTAGTTAAAAGGTATTATATATAGGAGGCCCTTAAAATATATGTTAAATGAATATTTCACAACCCATTTTTGAATATTTCCCTCTCTAGGTTTGAACTTGGCTCACGTTCCATAGCCCACATGGTAATGGGTACAACAAATCAATTCTCCACAAGAACATGGCTTGAAGAGGTAATATATATATATATATCTTTTTAATCTTAAATGAAAATTAGCTAATTAATATGGGGTAGACAAAATACTTTGAGGGTGTGGTGAGTTAGAAATGGATTTTGTCATTTAGAAGTTATTTTTGGATGGTATGGTACTGACAGCAGCATAAATCAGTGGCAATTAAACTAGTGAAAACTGTGCCTCTTCTCAGACATGTTAAGAGGTCTTAGCTCTGCCATTTAAAACCTTAGGACTTGAAGAAAAATTACTTGAGACAATATGTCCCTGTTTAAGGAGGTTAAAAGTGGGCATTGAGGTATAAATGACTGAAGTGGTCATCCAGCTACTGTTAAAGAGGCAGATCTGGAATCTAGGTTCTTTATAAACCATCCAAGTTCATGGTTCCCTGTCACTTATTATATAACCATCTACCTTCAGACAGAATTTCAGGCAGCTTTAAGATCCATGTATAAAAGAAATGTTAAAATGAAGGACAAAAAGATACATAATGGGCAGGTGATAACCATGTGAGGGACTTATGGCTGAGGATAATTCTCGCAATTGTCCCCTGAATTTATCACAGAGATTCCTAGAAGTCAAGGAAAAATGAGGAATCAGTACGAGTTATTCTCACTGTCTGGTAAAAGAGAACATGAAGCATACACGTTTTCTACAAAAGCAGACTTTTCTTCAGTCCTAAATTCAAGGACTTTGATGTGTGGGCCATTGAGTTCTGTGGTGTCCCTTCTATAATAAGGTTTCATATAGTAAAGTTGTGGAACAAATTTGACATGGCTCTTAAACTATGGTACATTTAGATAAAAGCTGAGAGGCTAATATTAACTTTTTAAGGAGTGGTTCCATTGTGTAGTCTGGTTATACTATTTTCTAGCTTGAGATGGGGAGAGAGCTTTGGAAATGGAAAAGAATGAAGGGTTGTTACAGTCTCGTAGTTTTTTCCAGTTTTCAGTAGCCTCATCCAGGCTTGTCAAATTAACTTGCATATAATAATTCAACCTTGAACTCCAGCGAGGTCTAGAGCAGAGATATTCTGTGTGATGACTGAAGAGCTGTACAAAGGCTTGACCAGAAAGGTAGTCATCCATAGACAAGATCTATAGCAACAAAGCATTTCATTCATTCATTTGCATTCATTCAAGACATATATGCCACACATGGTTTTAGGTTATGTGGCTATAACAGTGAACAGACAGACAAAACCTTTGCTGTCATGGAGCTGAAATTTCTGCTGTGGGAATCAATTACAGACAAATCAACTGATGTCAAGTAGTTACATGCTCTGAAGATGAATAAGGCAAGGAGAGGGACTGGGGTAGAGGGTTGGTGCCATTTTATAGGACGATTAGGAGACATTTGAGAAGATATTGAAGGAAATGCTGATATCTAGAGGAGTATTGTGTGCAGAGGAAACGTCAGGTGCAAAGACCCTGAAGCAGGGCATGAAAATTAAAGAGCCCGAGATGTTATCATAAGGGAGAGCAAACTATGGACATATAAAATATGAGTCATCCTGAGTCCTTCCTTCCCCACACATCTAATTACGCAAGTCCTGCTGGTCCTCTCTCAGCATATGCACAAGATCCAGATCCATGCACTGGATCTTGTGCATGTCTCTCTGCTCTTAACCCCATCCAGTCCTTTCTCATCTCTTGCCTTGCCTATTGCAATAGTGTCCTAACTGGCCTGCCCCTTGACACTTTGCCAATAGCAAAACATTTTCCACATTTAAGACTGCAAGTCAGCCCATAACTGACCGTGGCTTCTTGAACCCTGCCTATTGTTCTTGCAGTAAATTCCAAATCCCTCCTTCCCATGTGTCCATGACCTTGATGACCTGGCTTCTGAGGACCTCTCTGGTGCCAGTTCCCACAGGCTCTCCTGGTTTACTCTCTCACAACATTGCAGACCCTCAGTCTCCTTCTGTTCCTGGGCTACCACTTGGTTCTCCTGTCTTTAAGCCTCTGCACTTTTTCTTCTCTCTGCCTGGCTTTTCACTAGAAAGTTTTCACCAACTTTTCACTAGAAAGGGGCATTTTATCTTTGAGAGGTCTCGGCTCAAATCACCTTCCCCAAAATCATGCAGTTCAATGCAGGCCACATCTCCCCAGTTACTAGCGTACCCCTGGCATATTTTCTTCATAGCAGTTTATTTACAGTAATCATATTTACTGCGTGTATCCCCCAAAAGACTGTAAACTCCATGAGGGGAGGATGCTTGCCTGATTCACTGCTGCATCCTCAGTGTCTAGCACGGTAATTACAGCAGACGGATGAATAAATATCAGAGTAAATATTGGTGAACAAATGGATGAGGTTAAGTCCCTGATACATGCTGGGTTTGGGGTTTTGCACTTTACCTGCATTATATACCTACATCCTTCACCACTGCTCTTCATTTTACAGATGAGGAGACTGGGTTCCATAGAAGTTAAATCATTTGCTCAAATCAAGTTAGTAGGATAAACCTGTTTTCCTATCCCTGTATTGTGCTACTTATTGCACAGAAATTGTTCTTAAAGAGCCAAGTCTGAATCAAATATTCAGTTGAGATGTTGCATTTCCAAGACAGGTGAAGACAGAAGAGATGATTTTTGGGTCAGGACAAGGGTAAGAGTAATGGGTAGCAGCTGGATTCACTGTTGTAGAAGGTCTGTTTTTAGTGGAGCTATCATAATGAGCTCCTTCAGGATTAATGATTTGAGCAATTAGTAAGATTATTGATGTGCTTTGACTGTTGAATAGTGCTCAAAGTGATTTTTAATTGACTGTGAATTAATCTTGTGTTCTGAGCGAGTATGAAGCAGTAGGTTGAGCTACAACTTAAGATAGTGTAGAAGTATTTTCCAGGTTGCTACAGCAGAAGGCCATGCCTTCTGCTCATTGAAAAGTTGTACTGTATTGACATATAATTTTAAAACAACTCTGCATCATTTAAAATTGAAATCTTATCTTTCTAAAACCCATTCCTACTCCCCTCTTTATTCCCAAACTAATAATATGGTATTATGACATGGATTTCTAAGGAATTGACTATCTGGAATCTATGCTGAATAAATAATACATCTTGGCCTACATTTGCTTCCTGGATACCAAATCAAAAATTGATGGATTAATCCTGTGAAAATTTATGGGAAAAGGGTAATAACCCTTTAAGGTGAAACAGAATCGCACAATGGCCAATCCTGTGGCAAAGCCAGCCTATCTGTCATGTGAGCTCAAGGGGTTAAGATACCCAGAAATGAAAGAAGAACAAAGATATTTTTCAGGAGATACACAAGAGTTTCTTATCTCTTTAAAATCATGGAGAACTTTGAGACAACAATATATGAATTGTAGATTAGGTTAAAAAATTTGGCAAGGTTTGGGTTTTACCACCATAACTTGCTAAGAATCCCTTTCCCCACAGTTTTCTATAATAACATACAAGGCCAGGCCCATGGAGGAAGACGGCACTTATGTGGTGGAAACTGTTTTGGTTGGCAAAGAAGAGACTGCACATTCTGCTTTTTAGATATCATGTTTTTAAAAAATGAAGTTTGCATCTGTGAGTATAGAACAGAATAACACATTAAATAGACACAATTAAATCTTAATTATAAAATGGTAAACAGTGAAGTCTTTTAAAGTCTGGCAGCTGGGAATAAACAAAAGAACTGCAGAGAAAAAACACAGAACTTGACATCATGAGGCATGAGCTCATTTCATACAGCTTATGTGTACATAATCCTATTCAGACAGCTGGGACTGCCTTCTGTATAGAATTTTGACAAATGCTGGAATTTTGGCTTCAGTTTTAACTAAAGTTACATCTGGTTAATGTAATAAAATTAATTTTTTAAAACTCACTTTTTCCTCACAAGGTAAAAGGATTCTTCAGCTCTTTGAAAGAAAATGGTTCTCAGCTCCGTTGTGTCCAACAGACAATTGAAACCATTGAAGAAAACATCCGTTGGATGGATAAGAATTTTGATAAAATCAGAGTGTGGCTGCAAAGTGAAAAGTTTGAACTTCTGTAAAAATTCCTCCCTTTCCAGGTTCCTGTTATCTCTAATCACCAACATTTTGTTGAGTGTTATTTTCAAACTAGAGAGGGCTGTTTTCGCTCCAGCTGAAGATACTTTTTTCCCCCTCACTCATTTTTTGACTGTCCCGGTGAAAAGATTGGCTGTTAGTTTTTCATGAGTGGGCTATCGCTACCATGCGTTTCATTCATCACAGGTGCTGCCCTGCAATGTAAACCCAAGTGTTGGGTTCCCTGCCACAGAGGAATAAAGTGCCTTATTCTTCTCATTTTATATTTTACGCTTAAGCCCCCCAGTGTCCAAAACCCTGTGCCCCACATTTGTCATTCATAAACTGTTTCATCAGTTTCCTCGAAAGACTCTGAATAGTCGACTACTGAACAATGAATACCTGGATCCGAGACTAAGCCAGACGATGGCTGGGTTAAAGCTCTGGCTCTCCCCGCTGACCCCTCCAGACCCGCTGCCCACCCCTCTCTTCCTTGCTCCATGCCCGGGGGCTGACTTGTAAAGGCCAAGTCATCAAGCTTCCTTGCCCTTTGGATGTTGGTCAATGGGGAGCCAGAGAGCAGGAGCTGGGGTCGGAGGAGGTAGTAGGTGGAGGTATTCTTCCCTTTACTGGATGCCTCGGGCTGGCATCCCCTGAGGGTCTTAGCTCCTGAGAGGGGACCCTCTTTTCCACACAGCCTTCTCTACCTCTGGATTTTGGTAACTGCTCCCTCCTCATCCCTTCAGGATTGGGGGCCTCAGTGGGAGCCTGGCTTTTACTAGTCCTGGTGGGACTTGCGGTTTCCACATAATGTGCTTGCACTTTTGCAAAAAGTCTTTTTATAGACCCCCCCTCAGATAATTCTGAGTGTCATCTATTTCCCTGACTGATACAGTATCTCTTCTGAAAAAGCAGAGTGCATTCAAGTCTGTAGGAAAACCCTTTTCTTAGGGAGGTGATTCTTTTCTCTGTCTGCTTCTTATTTGGCCTAGTTTACAATTTCTAAATAACTAGTTATTGGCATTTACTGACAGTAGATTATCGCAGGGTTACCAATAAATGATAGTACATTGTGAAACAAAATATTTGCTCATATTAGCAAATAGGACATTCTTTGGCTTTGAAGTTTTTTGTGAAGACTTCACACACAGTTGCTTCAGCACACAGTTGCTGCTCAGGTTTTATGTATAGATTATAGAAAGCACAGTTTACTAACATGGTAAACCAACAGAGTTCAAGTCAGATAATACCCTAAGAATTAGATTTTATTTCTTATTCTGAAAACTTGCTACACAGGGACTTATCGAACCCACAGTGTGCTGTGTTGCTGACTTGATTAAAGTTGCAGTGTGTTTTGCGCCGACTATAAGGTGCAGAAATCCTCACACCTGGCAAAGAAGAATTCAAACTGAACTTTTTGAATATAAGGCAGATATTTCAAGATACGGGAATATGATTGATATGAAAAATGTCAAAATGTGTTCCTCTAATACATGACAGAATAGAGTGACTTCTGGACATAAATCTCCAATTTATTAAACCATTCACCACAACAAATAGGTATAAAAGTGGAATTGGATTTTTTATACTTGTTTGTTGTAGTGAATGGTTTAATAAAAATAGAAATCACTGGTAATTTCCACCCTTTTAACGATTTCCCTTTAAAAAAATACACAACCAAGATTTTAATGTAAAATATTTTGCTTTAATTTTATTTTATGCCTTGATTAATGAAACATGGAAATACTGATTTTCAGTTTTGGTCACCTGAGGAACCTACCTTCATTTGCTTTTGGAAAAGCCCATTTTCTAAATGATACAATGTTGCCACAACAATGTGCAGAAAGCTTTTTGGTAATAAAAATTGTTCTTTGCCTCTAAGTGGGTATTTGCAATTATTTTCTCCTAACTAGATTGTAAAAAGGCTACTTTAGATCCTGTAGCTTACTCCAGTTATTAGTTATTAACAAACACCCAAGTTTTGAAGATATTTCTAATTAAAAAAGAAGGCATATTCAGAGTACCTTAAATAAATGTTTACTTTTATAAGTGTCTTTAAACTTCTGGATTTTGGTATGCCATTTAAAAATACTTCTAGATACGCATGGAAATTAGTAATACTGCAGCCATATCCTTGCAGACACATCTGTCAGTGTCAAAGGCTTCAAGATTTTTCTTAAAAAAAGAAAACAAAAAAGCAAACACCTCTACTGCCCAAATGGGAGGATTAGATACATAGTTAGAAATCCCTCAGGAAAAGTATTTTTTCTTTTCTTGCTGCTGCCTTAAAAATAGAATAATGACTATTTCTGACGGACAGAGACATAGCATTTTAAGCTGGTGGAGTGTGAAATCCCACAGGTATGTGCATGACTTTCAGAGAGTTATTTGGCGGGGAGGTTAACCAAGATGTGGTGCCATTTATAAGCAGTGTTTTATTGTTTTTGCTTGCCCCGCTGCCACAAGTCAGCTAAGTCACAACAAAAGCCTCAAACTGATGCTAAGGAAGGCCATGCCCTTTGGAAACAAGAAATTCCCAATCTGTTTTATGTTATGTACCTGACATCTTTTCCTGCATTCACTACCAGGAAATAAGAATGAAATTAAATATCAAAATTCTAATCGGTATCAGTGCAATGTTCAGGAAATACTCATTCAGAAAGATCTGAGAAACCATTCAAAGTGGTAGGACATCAGAACCTACTTACACTGCTGTGGGGGAAATGCAGATTTAAAATTATATATATATAATTTTTTTTAAAGCAGAAGTTTCTTTTTGTATTTGGTAAACATAAGTTCCATAAAGCCAGATGCTATACAGTGCAAAGACTAATGTGGCAATAGTTCTAAGGACAAGTTGCTGCTCAGGTTTTATGTACAGATAACAGCACAGTTTACTAACATGGTAAACCAACAGAGTTCAAGTCAGATTAATACCCTAAGGATTAGATTTTATTTGTTATGCTTGAAATTTGCTACACAAGGACTTATCTAACCTATATTTTGCTCTGTTGCTGACTTGATTCAAGTCTCAGTGTGTTCTGTGCTGACTGTAAGATGCACAAGTCCTCACACCTGGCAAAGAAGAGTTCAGGCTGAAAAGGGGTTTGGTGCTTCCTGGTTTGTCCAGGTTACCTGTTATTAATTTATTGTTAGCAGCCCAAGAGGAGATATGTGCCCAATGTACAATATCTTATGTTTGACTTATAAACATTATCCCAAAGCAACATCAAATACAGTTCAAAAGCCCAAGAGGAAAGGGGGTAATGAGAAATCAGAACATTGAAGAATGTTTAAAGCATTGTTTTCCAAACACTAACAAAAAAATTAGGTGCAAACTGAAAATACAAATGAGATTTACAGGCACTGTGTGTAGAATGTGCAAAAATTCGCTTAGCTTTTCTTTTGTTTTTTTTGGTGTTGCTTTAAGAAACTTTATCAAATATATTTATTACAAATATAAAGCTTTCTTTCTCTCCCAATTGAAGGCAATTAAAAAAATTCGAAGTTTATCAATACCCAGTACAATAACACAGGTGAACCAGTCAAATTCATTTTCTTTCTGGAAAAGAATAACAAACCAATATTTAGGATGTTCAAAGGCTCAACAAAAACCAGTCTAGAAATCACCCAGAACAATTGTTTTCTGTTGCCAAAGACTTTTGTTCTTCAAAAGTCACCATCCACCAGCTGAAGTTTTTATATGCAGATACCTTGAAAAATTCAAATAAAAAATGCAGTGAATCATTTAATATGTAATTTTCTTGTTACAGGCATAGTAAATACTACTTAGCAAAAGCACTGTATAACAGACAAGAAGGAATTTCCTATAAGTAAACATGGAAGTGGATTAATAGAATTTTTTTAATTTTGGGAAAAATGTTAGAGCAGTTCTAACTAATAAAGCTCCTTTTTTTATAGGAAATACAGATAGATCATGGTGAGAGAGCTGAACTCGATTTAACCTATATTTATTTCTTTTACGCTTTGGTCAGTAAGTGCTTGTATGCTTTTAAGGCTTACATTAAGCCCTCTCCTTTCTGAAGATTAAGATAAGGGCCCAGCTCTGAAGATCTCAGAAATTCCTTCATCTGTCCAATTTCTTCAGTAACCATAAATTAGAGTCAGACACAGTACTTTACTTTCCGAAATAAAGACAAATAAAAATGGCCAATCTTTTCCTTTGTCCTTGTTCCCAAAACCCTGTAATTTCCACCAGACTCTAAAGGGTACTTCTCCCCACCCCACCACGTATTGGTATTTTGGGGAATACCAATATCCTCATGACATTTTGCTAAGTTGTAACATGCTAATTTTGCTTTGCCACAATAACCCGCAGTAATGAGCATTTGGATTTCAAAGATTCAACTAGCCTCAGATGGTCATTTTAAGTGCCTGGCCTAATATTTTAAAAAGCTTTTAATTAAAGATTAAGGTTTTTAAACATTTCAATAGCACAGTCATCTCATTTAGTGCTTTCGAAGAATGACCGATTACTCTGTAGAGCTTGCAGTATGCATTTCATGCCAACAGTGTAAAGTGAGCATGAATTACTCAAGAGGTGGACTTCACTTCTCTCATCTATAACACACGAACTGGCAGAAGGTCCAGTTGTCTTCAATTACAAATAAACACCCAACTTACCAGATACTTTAACTTGTATTTCTTTCATCATCTTTTGGCTTGGAAGTTTCCTCTGTTGTCTAAAAGGGAAAGCAAAACCCATCCGTGAGCTCTTTCTTTTCTGTATTAAGTATGAGGAGACGGCCTTCTCAGAATTAGGGGACAAAAGGTGGCAGTCAGTGGGGAAAAATAAGATGGTCCTTTCAGTTTCTCTTCTTCATTTGGCCAAAACATGGTGAGTTCTTCCTCCTCAAGTTTATTAGCTAAAAATAACCTTAAGTGATCCTGATCCTCAATGTATCGCTCTCAGCTTTATTGTTTTAAGGCTAGGGTAGGTTACAAAATATGCATAGATGTTCTTAAATGGCAATGTTTCATTCTATGGTGATCCTTCCTTTTCCTGTACATAGGGTCCTGGTTGTCCAGCAAATCCACTCATCATGTAGGGTTATTATGCTTTCTATTATTTGTTTCTATTATTTGTTAAAGGGCTGATTAAGTACTTCATATAACTGAAATTAAATAATAGGCAAATAAGTATTTAATCTGAGATATAATGGCATAATGGTCAATTATCAATGCTGTTTCCTATATCCCTTAAGGAAATCTACTACAGGAAGATTTTAATATATTTTTTAAAAGCTTTGGTGTAACTGGACTATTGTCTTTAAAGCTAGACCTTTAACTCCTCCTTACAGCCATAGGATCACAGTAATAATCATTTAAATCATATGTTCTTGGAATTGGAAGGGACCTAGAAGTTTTCTTATCCCATTTTTATTTCTGATCACAGCTTGAGTAGTTTTAATCATAGGAAGTTTACAACTTCCATGTTCTAAAATCTATATAAACCACATACTATGGTGGTATTTTAATTAGGGCAAGAAACACAGGCAAAACACAGGCAAATTGAGTTGTGTCAAGAACCTTCATTTAGAATATTAAAGCACCAGTTACTTAAAAATATATATATATTTATTTATAATATATATTTTATATGTATATTATATATATATACACATACACACACAAAAAAAATTCAATTACTTTACCAAGGCATACTCTGGAATAGATAGTACTTTAAGAAATCTTTTATTCTAAGTAGATTCCAGTAAGAAACTAAATGACTGAAGTGATAAACCCCACTCTGTGTAACTGCTAAACTAATTTGCAGTGTATTTACTGCTCCATTTACCTTTGCTGAATCCTTCGCTTTACCTCCATTCTTAGGTGCTTTGGAGCTGGAAGCGGTCTTCTTGCACTTATCCTAAAGCAAAGGAAATGTAATGAGACTATGACTATCATCAATCCATCTAGCAATTAACTAGGCTGGTTAAATTAATCCAGACTATTCTGAGATCTCCAATTTAATTAAATAATGGAAGACTTTGGGTGTTTTTTCATGATTTTTTGAACAATGGTGAGTGTTAGAGAATTGTTTAAAGCAGGAGGGAAAAAGGATAAAAATAAGGAGGGAAATGTGGGTGACGCTAATGCTCTGCCAATTCCTGTGATGCATGACTCACCCAGACCTTATTTTGCTAATCAAAACAGAGCTCGTCAATGAGATGTTAAATGTTGGCAAGGGTGTGGAGAAAAGGGAACCCTAGTACACCATTGGTGGAGATGTAGATTGGTACGGCTATGATGGAAAACAGTATGGAGGTTCCTAAAGAAATTAAAAGTAGAACTACTATATGACCCAGCAATCCCTCTTCTGGTTATATACCCAAAGGAGATGAAATTACCGCCTTATAAAGGTATCTGCACTCCCATATTCACAGCAGCATTACTCACAATAGCCAAGATATGGAACAACCTAGTTGTTGATGAATAGATAAAGAAAATGTCATGTATATATACATGATGGAATATTATTCAGCCTTAAAAAATGATATCCTGCCATTTGCCACAACATGGATGGACTTGGAAGACCTTATGCTAGATGATATAAGCCAGACACAGAAAGAAAAGTGATTTCACTTATATGTAGAATATAGGTAAAAGAAAAAGCTCAAAAATACAGAGAATAAAACATGGCGACCATGGTAGGGAACAGGAGGAGGAAATAGAGATATAGGTCAAAGGATACAAAATAGCAGATACACAGAATGAACAAATGTAGAGAGTTAATGTATAACACGAGGACTAAGGTTAATAAAATTGTATTAGGGATTTTTGTTAAATAAGTAGATTTTAGCTGCTTTTGTCACAAAAAAGTAATTGTTTGAGACGACAGATATGTAAATCTGCTTCCCTACAGTAACCATTTTATTATTTCTATGCATCCCAAAATACCATGTTGTAAACCTCAAATATACACAATAAAATTTATTTAAAAAACAAAATAGAGCTTGTCTCTATCAGGACTGGCTTTTGTGTGCCAAAAGAGCAAAAACAAAACCCTGTTTTCAGTGTTATGGAGGAGAAATTAACAATGGAAGCAATCAAGGAAAGCTGGAGCAGGTTACATATAAAAATAAAGTCCATTCACCAAAAAAGGGATTACTTACGAGTTACCAGGGGTGAGAGATAGAATGCTGAGGTGGTCTAAAAATTAAACTACCCAATATGGAAGCACTGACAATTGAGTGATCCAGAGCAGTGCCTTACAACAGCCAAAACAATAGCTACCTGAGATCTGCAGAATTAACTCTTCTGAAAATAAGGAGGTACTCATTTCACTTTTCCTTCTATTTGATTTAGAAGAGGGTGTAGCTTAAGGGAAAATGCCTCACACTTGTTGAATTACACAGTCCTTTCTCATTCACTGTTAATCACGTTTTGAGCACCTGCTAAGTACCAGGCATTTTGCTAATGAGGAGCACAAAGGTAAAAGACACATCACTACTGTATAGAATGCACAGCTCAGTGGTGTGATACACAAGCACAGACAGGTAACCAGAGAGCAAGGAGGGCATGGAAGAGAGGCCTCTAACTTTGGCCTGAGAAGGGAGAAGAGGTAAGACAAGAAAGTCTTCCCTAAGGAGCTGATGCTTGAGCTGTGCCCTGAGGAATGAAAAGTCAACCAGTTGGGCTAAGCAGACAGAAAAGGGGAGGAAGCTCCAGAGAGCAAATGAGCGTAAGAGCACCTGCTGTAGTTAGGCCCCACTCTCACTTTAAATGAACACAGACATAGCATTATTGTGGCACAATGATATAGTGCGGAGATATAAAAATGGTGTCTATGGAAATAACAAAGTAGCAGTTAGGAAATAAGCAGTGTTTTATAAGTGCACTGTAAGTAAAATTATGTAAAATATACATATAGAAAAAAAGGAAATCCACAAAATAATACTGTTTTGGGGGCAGTGGAATTATAGGTATGTTTTCTTTTCTTCATTTTCAGGTTCTCTATGTCATCGTTTGATTCATTCTACAGTTTAAAAATTATAAGGGCCAACCAAGCACAGTGGCTCAAGCCTGTAACCCCAGCATGTTGGGGGGCAGAGGTTGGCAGATAACGTGAGCCCAAGAGCTCAAGACCAGCCTGGCAACATGGCAAAACCCCATCTCTAATAAAAAGTACAAAAATTAGCCGGGTGTGGTGGTGCACTCCTGTAGTCCCAGCTACTCAGGAAGCTAAGGCAGGAGGATTGCTTGAGCCCAGGAAGCAGAGATTGCAGTGAGCTGAGATCACACCACTGCACTCCAGCCTGGGCTACAGAGTAAGACCCTGTTACAAGATAGATAGATAGATAGATAGATAGATAGATAGATAGATAGATAGATAGATAGATAGATAGATAGGTAGATCGATTGATCAATAAAACTTGTATGTATGCACACATAAACACACACACATTTCAAAGAAAGTCTATGTGAAAAAGCACAGTACCTTTGCTGTGTTCTGTGAGGTTTCTGTAGTGGAGGGACAGCTGTCCAGATCTCCTGAGAGAGCATCAATGGGGTCTTGGTCATCTGCAGTTTTCTGAGATATAAGTAGAAATAACCATCAGTGAAGAAGCAGAAGGCAAAATGCAATATGGGGTATTTTCCCACATCACTTACAAATAAAAGATGTTTCTATAAGAAAAAAACTTACTAACATTCTATACTAATAATGATGTATTATAAAGGAGATAGAAAAACAAGAAAATCTTGATGGCTTTTTTTCCCTCTACTCTTTAATAAACGTTGCTTAGTATTCTCTGAGCCTCAGTTTTCTATCCTAAAGGGCTTTTGTGAAGACTAAATGAGAGGTAAACAATGGTCACACACATTTACATGCATGCTCTGGCAAAGTACCAGGCACAGAGTAGGCTTTCAATATGTTTTAGTTTTCTAAAATGCCAAATAACCCTGTGGCTAGAATAAAACAAAATTTAGTGGAAATACGTTCCTATGGTCTTTACCTTTGATTCCTCTGATTTCTTTGTAGGTGGCTTCACTGGTTTGTCCTTAAAAAGAAGGCAGACTATTGGTTAAGCATAGATATTTGTAAAGGTTTACTTAGGTTTAGGCAGTAGAGAATCTATTATCCAATGACTTGACTTGGATAAAATGGAGTGTAGACTTGCAATAACTAATAAACCTGGGTCCCCACAATTTCTTTAGCAGCTTTGCTTAATCACTATTCTTTATAATCATATCTATAGACTTGGGGAAAGCATATGAAAGAGTCCTGGAAGTGAAAGAAACACTATTTGTGAACCTTCTGCCATCATGTATTGTCACTTATAATTCTACTTAAAGTGTTATAAAAAGTTACTTGTATTTTTATATCTTATTTACTATAGTTTATTACACTTAGAAAGTCATCAGGGATTTTTCCAAGTTTCAAAGGCAAGGACCTTAAATAATAAATTTCCCAAAGAATGGAAGCAGGGTGAGTTGGTACTATCAAAGTGGGAAGGGCTCTAGCAGGATGTGGAATTGCTATCTTGTGGAATACTGAATGCAAGCAAGGAGAATTGGTTCCTGTAATAGGAGACCCTGAAGCTGACAGTGCTATTTAAACCAGGAATCATCTCACCAAAATGAATCAGTACAGAAAGAGAAGGGTGTAATTTGGTCTTCCTTGTTTTCTGTTTGATGAACAGGCATGGAAAGGGTTATTTATCATCTAATTGACTCAAAAGTTAGAAACCAAATAGGAAAGAGGTGGGGGACAGGCCTGGTTGACCTACGAAAGACTGGTTTCTATCATGTGGGAGACAAAAGGCCTGGGACTTTTTGGTAGAGAAACAGGATTTGTGATTGGGAATATTGCTTTGCCTGTCTTCACTTGCAATAGTGCTGATGGTGATGTAGAAGAAGATAGGGAGACCCCAGGTCTTGGAGCTGCCTTATTAATTTGCCCTATTAATTATCCCAATACCAGCTCCTTTTCTACTGTCCTTAAACAGAGATTGCTTCCTTTGAAATCCTATCACCTTAGTGATTTTTATAGCCTTTTCTTGAAAGAGAGAATCACATTTCTTGGATTACTCTTAAGCATCAGTGACTGACTGAACAGTATTCAACCCTGTTTATACCACAGAGCCTAGCATATGCATATACAATGATATTGGCTCAAATAAATATTTACCTGCTGGTCAGCTTTGGTGACACATTAAAAGCAGTCAGTCATGATATGTCTTTATGCTATTGTAAAAGAGTACAGCTACTATTTATTTCAAGGAGATTTGAATTGAAAGATCTTTGTAGCATAAATCTGATCTAGCAATTTGCCTCAGTTTACCTGTCCATTATCATCCAGGAGATGTCTGTATTCAGGTGGGATAGTGTCATCTCTTTCTCCAAGCTTGTCTCTATGTTCAGCTTTTGCTTTTTCCTATATAAACAGTGAGCAGATAGAATTAATATTCATTTCCTCTTTCACTTAGAAAATACATTGTCAAATGTAGCATTCAGCATTTGTTGTGCTTTTATGAGGCAAAACATATGGTCTGTTTTTATTTTTTAAGCAACAGAACAACACAGATGACTTCAACAGACTGCTAGTTGGCTAAAATATATAATCCCATATGCTTCTGTATGTCAATTTATATCTGTGAATTTTCTAGCTATAGTTTAAATGGAAATAAATGATTAAATAATTATCCTCAGAAACCATGTTAGGAGATTAGAACCCAAAGGTATAAAACATCTTTTTCTTTTTTTCTGTATGGTTTCACTTTTCTAATTAAAAAAAATCAGACCACTATACTCTGCTATTTAGAGAGGTCATATTTACAACTTTGCCTATTTATAAGCAACTCTGAAGGACAACAGCTCATTTGAATGGGTGTGCTGACTGCTTGTGTTGCATGGGAGGAAGCCATGCATATGCCACACCTACCTCCCAGAATCTCCTCAGGGAGGCTCCGCTGGTGTCTTTGTCACAGATTCAGTGACCTTCCCCTCCAGTGGAGTACAGATTGATTTTTCTACTTCATTATAATTTCATGTTTAAAATATAGGTTAAATTCACATCAATATTCCTATGACAATGACAGAGTCAAGACCCAAGGATTAAAATTTCACTTATTAGTGAATTTTTTTTTTTTTTTTTTTTTTTTTTTTACCTTTACTTTATCCTCCATCGGTTTGTTCTCATCTGGGTCAGGCTGCCTTTGTCCTAGACTATCGGAGAGTTTATCCAAGGCATCATCGAGGTCTTTGTCACTCTGCTAAAAACGTAAATAATGCCAAATTAGTCACTCATTAGCCAAACTGTATCAGAGGCAAATTAGCCCAGGAACTCCATCTTTTCAGGAGGGAACCTGTTTCCTTGGAAGAAAAAGACATCTGGGGCTGGGGCAGGGGCATAGACAGGGTCAGAGAAGAGAAGGCTAGGAATGGAAGATCAGAAGAGCGGCAGCATCTGTCAACCTACTGGGGTTGGAGGGCCAGCACCTTCCACCCACCCTGCCCATCTCTTGCTGAAGATCCCACCAGGTTAAGAAGGTCTTAGCGGCAGCCTCAGGGGCCATATCCAGTGGGTGACCTGGAGGTCACATAAAGGGTCCAAAAGCAAATGAACCAATCATGTGTGCCTTTCATTTAGAAATTAAACACCATTAGAAAACTGGATATGAAAACAAATATCCACTAATGTTGTCAGATGGTCAGGAAGCAGGATTCTGCAACTATAGAGGGTGAGTGTTTCTTTGGTTCTGTGGGTCCTCTCTAAGACTCTAAGATCTTGAGGGGTGCATTTCATAAAGTGCAGCATGACCCGCAGTTTGTGGGAAGCCATGGAGCTCGGCACTGCCATCCTAATACCTCCTAGAACGCAAAACCCCAGAGACAATCTGGGGTCAGGAGAATGGAAGGGGCTTCTCTGCCACACTGGTATGAGTGGCCTGAAAGACTTCAGAGAATTTCTCAACTGGTGGGGAAACCTCTCTTTTCATCTTTAGGAAGCTCATGGAAGCTAAATTGCAGAAGTGGGAGCTGGTATTCTAGAGGAAAAAAATTATAGAACAACAATGTCACTGTAACTAAGATAGCTTAATTCCTCTAACATTTATCTACTATATGATTCAGGCAGCTTATTTAACCTCTTTCAGCCTCAGCTTCCTTGGCCATGAAATGTGAATAACAGTAGTACCTATACTCCTAAGTTGCTGAGAAAAGTAAATGATTGAAAAGGCATTTAAAACAGTACTAGTTGTATGTTAGGGCCCAAAAAATGGTAAATTATTATTAGTATTATTATAGCAAAATCCTAAGTTTTGTTTCAAAATATTTTTCAACACATTGCATTCAAAATTCCACCTCTAAATGAATTCAATTAAAATGTGTTTAATATCTACATTGTATAAGACACCATGCTGAACTCTGTCCAATACTATATAGAACTTTCCAGTTGATTTTCAAAGTGTTTTCACATATACTATCCAGTTCTTTTGATGCCCACAATGGTTCTCAGTGAACTAAGCAGGCTTTTTGGAGGTAAAAAGCTCAGGGAAGCTAAGTCAGTTGTTTGAAAATAAATTGTTAAAAAGTGAATAGAACCCAGGTCTTGGGACTGATAAAGCTTTTCCCTGTCATGGCTTAGTCACATCCACGATCTTCTATTTTCTTTGAAGCAGTTTTCCTGTTGGAGTGATTTTATTACACAGATCTTTGAAAGCATGTCTTCAGATGCTTTCAGTGTATGTAACACTGCTAGTAACAATCTAATAATCTCAGCAAAGAAGGCTCCCGTGAATTATCATGGCTTGACTCTTTGATTTCCCAATATTTTTATCTAAATAAAGCTTTATACCTTGTTTAGTGACATCGTCAAATAAAATGTTAACTAAAAACAAGACTCTCTGATGGGAAATGTGATCAGAGAAGTGTCACTGGAAAACCTACTTCTTAAAGGCAAAAAAGTTTCTGATTGCAAATGTTTACTGATAGCCTATCAGGGCAGAATCTCTGGCCTGAATATTAAGAACTGAAGTGTAAATGGCAGCCTAGGGTATTAATGATTCTTCCTTTCTGTTGCATGGAGACTTTTTTCATTGTGGGTGTGTTTACACACACATGCACACACACACACACACACACATACACACACACGGGGCATTTTACTGGTTTTAAGTGCTTTATTATAATCCAGGATTATAGCTGCTAATGGTAGAGCTGCCCGGGGCCAGGTCTGGGCTTTGTCATTTGTGCCTCTGGATATTTTCAGATGATCCTGAAGCTGACCCAACAGGATGAAAATCCATCAGAATCTCAGACTGCAGCACTAAATATGCTTTGATGCTACATCAAAAGGAATGGAAGCATAGCTGACTTCACTAAAGTTACTTCATCTCCATCTAGCAAATGAGGCACTGTTCTCAAGCAAAGGAGATGGGGATCTGGTTTAGGGCAATCCCTTTATAATTTGATGTGCTGTGGTCTCCTCGGTAATGTATAATTTGGTATTGCACAGGTGATTAGTCAAGGAAGTCTGGAAAAACTTTGGTCCCACAGCCTTGCCTCACAGCATGTAAATAATTAAAACAATATTGATGCTGAGGTTCTTCTACAGCTGGTAGGAAACTGACAAATTTTTACTGGTGTGAATTGGAAAGAAAACAATGCTATTCCATGATATGTTGTAAAATGTTTGTAGAAGCTCAAACACAACAATTCCATAAAATACACTTGAGGTTAAATAATGGGTAGTAAATTATAGAATGTATAAGAAAAAATATAAAGGAGAAAATCAATTATCAGGAAAGCTAAAGAACTTTTCAAATCTAGTAATTCAAATATAGACACAATGCACTTTATTGCACTTTCAATTCTTATAAAGCGACAATATTAAGGTCCTTGACTATGTGTACAATGTTTTCACATATATTGTTTCATTTAATAATTTCAAAGTTAATCTCTGCCATCTCCCTAAATCATCAGTCTCGGCTCTTCTGAACTAGAAGGTGCCTGATCTTCCTAATGATTCTGCCTATTTTCATTTGCTTTAAACAGGTGCCCTATTTTCTTTCTAGTTGTGGCTGCGCAAAAAGAAATATTTATCTCCCAAATAAGATGTGCTGCTTACCGAAGTATCACGGGGTGGGGCTCCAGTGTGGGTGGTTGAAGCTGGGGTTTGGGAAACCACTTCAGAGATGGCAGCAGCAAGTTTAGCATCTTCAAATTTCTTTTATGGAAAAAAATTTTATTAGTGACATGTTGTATATAAAATTATGACCACAATGCCATCACTTAACTATAACTCTTAAAGATAGCTTAATGACTGTTTATTCTCTTGATCCAAATAGACTCATAACATATAATTTTAGAAGAAATTTAAACTCTTTCTTCTCTATTGTATTATTTTATACAATTTCCTATTTCTATTTCCTTCTCATATTGATTATTCTAAATACTATGCAATAATATAATAACTTAGAGTTCCATGGTTTGTTTACACATTTCCTGTTGTACATTTAGGTTATTCAAAGTTTTCAGCTCTTTTAAAATTGCTCTGAATAAGTTCTAGTGAATAAGTTATGGTGCTGGCTATATTTTGCCAAACTGCCCTCTCAGATGTTGCTAGGAATTCATACTGCGAAAAGCACTGAATAAGCATTCCTGTTTTCCCATGGCCTTGCTTGCCAGAATTTGACTTTTATTACATATTTTTACTTCTGATAATCAGTGTAAAATGATATACTACTATTGCTTGTATATTGTGGTATATGGTGTCAGGTTTCAGGGGTTTTTTTTCAATGTTAAATATTATTCTAGAAACTTTCTGAAATAATTTCTGTTTAAAAAATATTGAATATTTGCTTCATTTCAAATACTCCCTTTTGACAGAAACCTTAGGTACAACTGTTGATGAAAAACCAGAAAAAAGTCCAGAACTCTTTGGTGACTCCAACTATGGATAGCTTATTTTGAAAAAAGAGAACTGCAAATTTTACCAAAAGATGGAGAAAAGCACATTACAAAGATACCAACATTCAGAAATTTATTGCAGCATGTTATTATTGGAGATTATTTAAACTAATTTAGATAACTATAAGATACTTATTGTCCGTTTATACCCTGTAAAGCAGTTTTAGAATGTACTATTTTAGGTAATCTAAAATGTACTAAATTCATTTTCAGTTATGAGAAATCTTTGCTTATATGACAAACGAAAAGAATAACAAGTTGTCAAATGAAAAGAATGACATATTGAAACATTTGTATTGTCTCTTCTTAATCTATCTGATTGACTTATTATTTAAGCCTTTTAATACTAAGTATGAAACAGCCTATGGTCTGGAAATTTGTTTTGCAAAGCTATATGTACATGTTATTTAATTCATCTAACACTACACAAAAGCCTAAAATGATTTTTCACTCTTTTTAAAAATACTAAATCATTTATGTCCATTTCTCAATTTTTCCATTGATCTATACTTTGAGTTTGCCTTCTCAACATTATTGTATTTTCTATTTATTATTACTGTATAACATATGCTAGTGTTTAGTTGGACTAATCTTACCTAAAAGTACTGAAAAACGCTTTTCAGTCTTTTTTCATATTTTATACATTTATTTTTCAAACATATCATTGAATAATTTTATTGAGTTATAAAAAGTATCTTATTGCTATTTAATAAAAAATTAACATAAAAATGACTTGAATTGTCATCATTCTTTTTAAGATATTTAGTTAAACTGACTTAATGCATGGCCTTCAATTTTTTTGTGTCCTTATTTTTCTGATCATTTCTCCTTTTGTAGTTTACATAAGTCTGATCTCATATTAATTACATTTTCTCATCTGTTGTTACTAATAAGCATGGCATAATGTTACTTACAAATGTATTATCTACAAGTAGTGCTATCCACAAATATATTCAAATGTTCCCTTTTAAAGTTTGTCATTTCTTTTTCATGTGTTGTTAATGATTCCTCCATATGATAATAAGCAGAAATGACAATAAACTTTTCATAGTTTCTGCTTTTAAGGAAAATGCCTCCAGCATGATATTGAATATTTGATTCTGAAAACTAAAGACTCTTTAACACATTAGGGGATTGCCTACTTTTTAAAACGTTTTTATTTATAATATGAGTATATGTAAAATTTTAAATAGATCTTTTACATGGACATAAATAATTGTTTCTATTTGATATACCACTACAATATATTGACAATTTTCCCAATAATCAATCAATACTTATAATGGCAAATAATTTCTTAACTGTTTGTTATATTCTATGTATGTTGTATGTAATTTTTACATTTACATGTTTAAGTAACTTTAGCTGATACAGTTATATTCGTCACATTTTAAGATTAGCATCATAATTACTCATAGAAGCAACTATGTGACCCCATCTTTTTCATGACATATTTATCCACATAAGAACTGAGTGTTCAACAGCTGTAGGAGTCATCTTTAAACCTTCAGTAGAAGGAGAGTTTGAAAACCAATGCAGTATTTTCTTCAGTCTTTTTTTTTTAGGTTTTGTGAATTATGCAGTTTTATAGTTTGTTTAATCTTAGAAAACTGTTGTACATAGTGTTTCCTAATAATTTAGTTGTACTCTGGTACTGATTATTGTATCTTCTCTGATTATTGTATTTACGTTACATTTTATTAGTAAGATTATTTTCTCTATTATATTTACCAGTGTTTTGTAAAATGTTAAAAATTCATAAAAACCAACTGACTATTGGCGTTAAACTAGCAATAATTTAGTTGATCTCATACATTATTGTATTACTCTGTTAAAATTTAATTGTATTTTTTGTAAGTTTTTTTCCTCTTTTGCATTTGCTAGTATTTTATAAAGTATTTGTTATTTCAAAAGAAACAACTATTGGCCAGTTAACTTTCATGCTGCTAGTTTCATTTCCTGGTATGCTTATTGCGACTTTGTTTTCGGTGGTTACCTTATTAAAACTCTTAGAAATTTCAGTTGAAAATTCAATAGCATTTGGTTTATCAGGTTTCTCTTTTTCTCTATCTCTATTATTGATGAAGGCATTTATGACAATGTGTCACAAGAATACTGCTTTGACTGTTTCTCAAAGATTTTTACTTGTAATATCTTTGATGTTTTAAAATAGTCTATTATCAATGTGATCTCAGTATTATTAGGGGAATAGTTTTAAGTGTTTCTTTTTACATAGCATTTCTGTTCTATTTTATTATCAAAGAGCATGGAGCTACTTTTTTATAGATGAACATTAATTATGAGCCATATGTGATACTTTTCCCCCGAAGTTCTTGAAACTTTCCCTTAAATAACTTCCTATTTTGAATATTTGGTTCTCATGATGATTAGTTATTTCTACTTTATTAACTATATTGTTGACACTAATGTTTCCTTTGCTAATTTTCTAAGATTTTTTTTTTTTTAATGGTTGTTTCATCTCACCATTTCACTGCCATATATCTTTGAGGGGGGCATATAAATTCATTGTTACTTTTTCCAAATCTTTGAATTTCTAAAAGAAAAAACACCCCTAACTATTGTAATAATAATAATGATAGGAGGAGGAAGGGAATTGAGATCTTGTTCCCCACTGCTTGTTCATCTGTTCTGCATCAGTGTAATGCTATGACTCCACATTCCCGGGGTCCTCCTCACAGTGTATTCTTCACCATGTCTTACAGTTTCTAAATCAAGGCTGGAGTGCTTTGCTGTGATGCGGTCTGTATGGAAGAGGATGAGAGGAAGGTCATGGGATGAGGTGACTGAGCAGCATGATGCTTTTATAGGGGTACAGAGAAGAACATGCTCTGGTTAGCAAGCTCTTCTTTGAGGGGCTTTATTGCTTCATTCAGCAAAAGCAACAACTTCAGGCAATTCCAAAGAATCATTATTTCTTCTAGTTGTCATTCTGTCTATTCTCCAACTGATATAAATATATTTTCCATGCCACTGTCATAGAAACTGTTACAATCGCTTTTCTAACTGACTGCTAATAATACATTCAGTGGTTTAAAAACTGAGTTCCCAATAAATAGGACTCCCAGACTCCACAAGAAAAGGTTCTGCAGTTATTAAGTTTGGGAACTCTAACAGACTCACTATATATTTGCATATAAAAATCCATGAAAATCCTACAGTAGAGAAACCTGCTTAACATTACCCAATATTGTCCAAACTTTTCAAGTAACAGAGTTCCCTTTAAGGGACTCTATATTCCACAGAGAGCTAAGTTCCCTTAGGAGGCAATTTGGGAAATTATAAATTGTAGAAATATCAATCGGTAAACTTGTCTGAGGAGTAATTTTGGATAAACTTACATTTAAATTCTCTTTTCATAGGGGTACTGGTACTTGATATTAGTTATACTACTAAAAGCATCCACTGTGTTGGGACAATATTTCATGGTGCAACACATTTTTAATGGCTACAGTGGGTTGAGAGCCACTAATTTTATGATTGTTCCTGAGTCCCCTAGTCAGATTCTAAGTCACCAGTTTCCATTTATTTCTGCCACTCTAAAACTAAAGAAATAGGCCAGGTGCAGTGGCTCACACTTGTAATCCAAGCACTTTGGGGGGCCGAGGTGGGTGGATCATGAGGTTAGGAGATCGAGACCAGCCTGGCCAACATGCTGAAACTCCATTTCTACTAAAAACAGAAAAATTAGCCGGGCATGGTGGCGCATGCCTGTAGTCCTAGCTACTCAGGAGGCTGAGGCAGGACAATCGCTTGAACCTGGGAGGTGGAGGTTGTGGTGACCCGAGATTGCGCCACTGCACACTCCACCTCCAGCCTGGATGACAGAGCAAGACTCTCTCTCAAAGGAAAAAAAAAAAAAAAAAACTAAAACTAAAGAAATAAAACCAAGACTTTTGGACTTACAAGAGATGAAGCATTTTGTGGACCAGAGAAGTCCTCAGACAAAGCATCCAGAAGGAAGTCTTCACTCATGGGCTGCAAGGACCAGGAAATGTATCAACAAACACCATTGCAATCAGGGCCAAAAGGAAAAGATATCCTTAGAGAAAACTGGTTTGCTTACTGGAAGCTGTTCCTTAGACTCTTTCGGCAGGAGTGGCTTTCCATCTTTATCCTATCCGGGGGGAAAAACATGGCATGAAATCATTTTACATTTTATCCAAGGTATGAAACCTTGCAAACATTACAAAGGGCCTACAGGCTATACTTGCTGTCATACATTTTAAATTAGATCCATCATGTCAGGAAATAGATTCTCTCACCAGAGAATAAGCTCTAATTAGTTCATGTCAACAAACAGCTCACAAGCACCAGGCATTCCCGAGTCACGGGGGCTGCACAGTGGATGGGGTATGGCTTGTGACCTCAGAAGCCCAGACTATCACAGGAGGAAAACGTGCAAGTCAGCATAGTGTGGTATGTGGTGCTGTGATTGGAGTTTGCAGGACAGTGTGGGACAAGTCCTTTACCTACATGGGGGTGGGCTGGTTAACCTTGTAAGCCACGCATCTAACTCATAGGCAAGGACTACATGCCAAACCCTGACCTAAGCATTGGCAATACAACAGAAAATCGCAAAGACAAAGGTCTTGCCCTCAGGGAGTTTAACCTGTCGGTGAAACGCTCTGCAACTTATGGTTCAGATTATGTCAAGCTATAAACGACTCCAGGTGCCACATTTGAGTAATAGGACAAAATGAAGAAAGCATGTGGGCTCTTTAGTAAAAGAAGATCTACATACTAATAGTAAATTCCACTTATCCATCTACACAAAAATAAGTAAATACAAAGATATACATATATATTTCACCTGAGAAACTGGTTAAGGTTGGTATTTGTTTCGTTGAAAATGTGAAGTGCAGTGGTTTAGAGGTACAAGCTGAGTATCCCTAATCTGAAAATCTGAAAACAATTTAAATGCTCCAAAATTTGAAACTTTTGGAGTGCTGACCTGACAACTCAAAGGAAATGCTCACGGGGGCATTCTGGATTTTCAGATTAGGGCTCCTCAACAGATATAAGGCAAATATTCAAAAATCCAGAAAAGTCTGAAATCTGAAACAGTTCTGGTCCCCAGGCATGTCGGATGAGGGATATTCAACTTGTATCACCTGCTTCCCTCATGACTGACTTGTGCCTTCTGACCATTCTTCAGGTACAGGGGAAAGCTGAACCTGTGCTTGTTCTCTACCATCTCTTAGCTGTAAGGGCAGAAAATTTCCTAAGTGATGCCTGGGACTCTGGGGGCACGTTTGCTCCCTACTCAAACTGAAATCGATTTTCCATCACTGCGTCATTCTGTATCTGGAAGGGGAGGTTGTGTCCTGCCCTTGGGGAGCTGAATCTCACTGAGGAGACCTGATGGGAGCATAGCTGGTGAATACCAACACAGGATTTAAATGAGATGAAGCTATTGCCTGAAAATATCAATAGGTAATTACTACTGTGTGAGGTAAGTCAGAGGAGGATGAAATGACTACAGAATAAAGTGATCAGGGACAGTGAATCAGCTGCTTCCTTAAACACTGCTACTAAATTCAGTAAAGGGAGACAGCAAATCACCAACCAATCACCTATCATGAAGAGAGTTTACCTGCACTTGACCAGCCGCTAGTGAATGGGCACTCAGTGGAGACAGAACGTGTGGCTCTTAGCATGCTCTCTAGGAACTTTGCAAAGCAATGTACAAATGAGCCCAAATTAATAGAAAAACTGTGGCTGCAACTGAATTGTAAAACACAGGAAGCAAATATAAAGGTATCCACAATAATAAACTTTCAATCATGGAGAGCTCAGTCTAGTTTCTGTGTCTGCTAAATAAATGGGCTAGTGCACATGGATGGTGAGAAGCAAGAATTTGATTTTCTAGAATTGTTAATGAAGTTTCATTGAATACTCTTTTAAATCTTGGCCTGCTACAAAGATGACTGACATTTCTTCAATTGTCCATGAATCTGCCTCATTTAAGTGACTGCACTTAAACCACAAGACTCATACTGGGGTCTTCCCCTTTGTTCTCTATAATCTGTACTTTCAAAATAGAGGAAATGGGGCAACTTAACACTATACTCAATGTTAGATAGGTTCTCTTATTTTTCCAACTTACAGCTGAAAGTTGCTAATTTTTCTTATATAAAATAACAGTTCCTTATTTTAGTTTTTTTCATTTCTTCTTTTGAGTCAGGGTCTCGCTCTGTCATCCTGGCTGGAGTGCAGTGGTATGATCATGGCTCACTGCAGCCTCTACCTCCTGGGCTCAAGTGATCCTCCCACTTTAGCCCCCCAAGTACCTGGGACTACAGGCACTTGCCACCATGTCTGACTAATTTTTTTGATTTTTTGTACAGACTGGGTCTCATTATGTTGCCTAGGCTAGTCCTGAACTCCTGGGCTCAAGAGATGCTCCTGCCTTGGCCTCCCAAAGTGCTGGGATTATAGGCATGAGCCACCATGCCCGGCCTATTCCTCATTTTAGTTCTCCTATCTACATAAGGTTTTTAAATATTTCTGGTATTGTAACAAGCTGTGGGTTAGAAAGGAAAACATTAGGCAACCTAGACATTAGATTTCTTTCACTTGAGGATCAAGTCTAATTAGGAATATTTTAGCTTTGTATCTGGTGTTCTAACACTATTAGGAGTAGACTAATACTATTTGGTGTTTGAAATACAAAGAAACAACATCTCTGTATTCCAGGTCTGTTCCCAAGTCTCTGTGTTCTGTGTATGAATTCAGTATGAATTAAAATAAAATAGAAAAAGACTCCAGTCTGTTTACCTTGACTTCTTCTAATCTATAGTCAGGGGGAATTGTTTCTTCTTTTTCACCAAGTTTTTCACGGTCTTCTTCTTTGGCCTTCTCCTGAATAAAAATTATACCATTTTCATTGTTAGCATGTTTTTTCTCCCCATAAAATTAATGCCTGAGTGACTAGATTTGAGGTAAACAAATTTGTCATTAGGTTAGGAAGTACATATGGCCATATGCTTAGTGTTCCTACAGCAACTTAATCTGGCGGGTTCAGGCACCAGCAGAAAGCCTGCTGGGCTGCAAGGCAGCTGTGAGGAGCAGCAGGCATCTGCTGCTTCCTTCCCAAGTCCCAGCAATGTCAATGCAGGTGGGCAAAGATGAGACTCAGGCCTCTGGTCTGTGCATGTCGTCCATCCATGGTGGGGGTTCAACAATGCGGCTTATTCAGGTTTAGCTTATTAAACAGGATGTGTGCAATAATAGAAAAAGCCAGCTGATCATGTTTTACGGGAAATATAAAAAACAAAACAAATGACTAACTTATTTGCAGGGGGAGGAGGTGATCAATGATAGTTATTTTCCAGAAGCATCTCAGTTGCCATTACCTTGACTTTATCCATCACAGGTTTTCCATCTTCTGGATCTGCTTCCTTTTTCCCCAGGCTATCAGCCAAGGCTTCTACAGCATCGTCTGGCACTGTGCCCTTCTGAAAGTGCATTAGTGGATATATTAAGTAGGTGGTTAATCACTCCCTTTAAAACATATGCTAGCAAACAATTCAGAAAGGCGTATCATTGTTTCACACAAAAGGCACATGTTATCTTTTAATAACTTATCAACTGAATTAGAATCTATGTTTAAAAAACAAAATGTTTAGCATTTGAGCAAATTTCTTATATTAAACAAATTATATGTTGATACTGTGAAACTTACAAGACCTGACCCACAGTTGGTTTACAAATAAGAAAGACAATGGATTGAGGTGTACCACAGAGAAGCTGAATACCAGGAAAGAAGAAAGACGTGGTCTTTATGGAGATCATTCCACAGATGGCACAGGAAAGACTTTCAGAGCCCACAAGAGGCCATTCCTCTCTATTTCCTGTGGGACAGCCTGGCTCATCTCAGAAGAGGAGGCTCGGATGCCTGTTTTCTCCACGGGGCTTCTACTGACCAAAGGATTCAGGGCTGGTTCTGGAGACTCTGCCTATGACCAACTAACCTGAATGGCACAGTGAGAACTGTCTACTTGTGGTCTGATTGTTCAAAATGAAATGTGCCCCCTCAAAATGCAATGAACTCTGGCCATGCTGGTATTTAAAATGACATTGGATGAACACAGAGGACAAATAGTGTAAAGGGAAAATAAAGCGAATGATCTGTACATCAGTGGCTCATAAAAATCAACTTAATGATTCATGACCAGGACTTTTCTTTTTTAATGAAGAGAACAGGACCAGGCACAGTGGCTCACACTTGTAATCAATCACAGCATTTTGGGAGGCCAAGGCGGGAAGATTGCTTGAGCCCAGGAGTTTGAGACCAGTCAGGGCAACACAGTGAGATCCCACCTCTACAAAAAGTTTTTAAAAATTAGCCAGGCATGATGGTGCATGTCTGTCCTCTCATCTCCTCAAGAGGCTGAGGTGGGAGGATAGATTTGACCCCGGGAGGCTGAGGCTGCAGTGAGCCGAGATCATGCCATTGCAGTCCAACCTGGATGACAGAATGAGACTCTGCCTCAAAAAAAAAAAAAAGAAAAGAAAAAAGTGTGAAAGAGTGTGTGTATATGTGTGTGTGTGTGTGTGTGTGTATTTATAGTGCATCATGCACAGAAGGGATAAATACTATTCTTTAAACTGTTGCTTCCAGTGTATGGGGATGGGATTGCAATATCAATGAATTTCCCACTGGTTTCTTGGTCAAACAAAAGTGTAAAAGTCCTTGGGTTAAACAATCTCAGAGTTTAATCTTATTATTAAAATCTCTGACCTCACAATGAGCACCTATTAAAATTTTAGGGTAAAAGTATGTTTCTGTTTTATATTTTAGCCATCATTTCAAGCAAGAAAAGCCTTTTTTTCTGATAAACTGCGCTGCAAAAGGAAAGATCGCCAAAGGGAGGGAGCCTAGGAAAGTGATTTAGCACCACCTAGTGGCTGAACACTGTATGCGTTTTATTCCCAAGAGCTACAAAAAAAAAAAAAAATCCCTGAGGTTTCTAACCTGTTTGGGATTATACCTAAATTAAGCATTAAGTAGTAACAGCTGCAATAATCTAATCAAGGACATCAAGAGTTGCACTGGTACCCAAGTCTTATCCAAGCAATGTGAGTTGCTACATGATTTAAGACACCTGCTCACACTATAATTCTGTTTTCTCATACTGTATGCTACAAAATCCTTGGAAACCACTGCTTCCGCAGACCTGTGCCCTTTGCCAACCTCTTGCTTGCTTAAGAAATTACTGAAACAGTTAAAGAAAACCTAGGAGAAGAAGCAGACTTAAGAATGAAGGAATCTGGAAACAGGAGTAAGGACTAAAATTTCTATTTCTGTAATATTTGATATTATCAAATTCAACAACTACAACTCAGGTCTCTGGGTTTCCTTAACAAATTTTCTTTTTATACACACAAGAACCACCCAGGGAACGCATTCATCTCCTTCCTCTGGTCTGTCTTCCTTCAGCTCTCTAATCTGCATGCCTTTCTTGAATCCTCTGACCTTTATTACACCCTACAGCTATTCTTTCTGGCTTTCGAGGGTGTCACAATCCCAGAAATGCCAACTGCCTCAGTGACAGTAACCTTGGCAACCATGGCCAGAGTTGGTGGAGTTGAGGCCCTGGAAAGGAGGATGAGGAAGGGGAAAACAAGAGCCTTTTTTGTTTTGTTTTGTTTGCTATCTAACAATCCAATGCTCAGCTCTACAGTCAGGGTAAAGTTGAGAAGGAATTGAGCCCTCTAAGGCCCTGGCAGTCACACTTGGCAGATGAGGTAGGTGGTGCAGGTGCAGGTTTTGGTTACAAGAGTTCTGCTGGGGAATGCTGGCTATTGTTGTTTTGACTCCAATCACGGCCTCTGTGCCTGCTTTCTTCACCAGAGTCCTTCTAGAGTCTCCCCTCCTCTCCTGTTCTTTACCACTGTGGCCTGGCACCCATGTTGTAAAAAGTATCCGAAGAGTACCCTGAAACCCCCCAAAACTGGGGAGGTCTCATATCCACACTAGGCTTGAAGACAGCTGAGAGCAGGGGCCATATCTTTCATCTCAGCTGAGGCTCTGAAACATTAAGTGGATCAAGGTCAACTCAGAGCCTCATTTCTCTCATCTATTATAGGAGGATGATCAGGACAGACTTCATAGTGTCCTTGTGAAAATTCAATGGGAAGACACTGCAAAGCATTTAGAACAATGGCACAGTAGATGATGAAAGTTAGGTGTTCAGAGGGAAGAGGTACTAATTCTGCAGTAATGAAACATAATTCCCTCAGATGTTATTCCCTGAGTCAAAT
>NW_012115488.1:15526803-15537939 GCF_000951035.1 Colobus angolensis palliatus | reverse complement strand
GTTCTCGAAGTGTAATCCCTGAACAGCCTCAGCAACATAAGAGAACCTAGAAATGCGGATTCTTAGACCCCCACCCCATGTACTAAATCAGAAACTTTGGGGGTAGAGTCTAGCAGTCTGTGCTTAAAAAAACTCTCCAGATGATCCTAATGCATGCTAAGGTTTGAGAACCACTGTCCCATCTTATTTTATCACAAGAATAAAGTTTCAAGGCTGGGTGCGGTGGCTCATGCCTGTAATGCCTGTAATCCTCCCTTTGGGAGGCCGAGGAGGGTGGATCACTTGAGTCCAGGAGTTTGAATCAGCCTGGGCAACATGGCCAAACCCCAGCTGTGCAGAAAATACAAAAATTAGCCAGGCATGGTGACATGCACCAGTAGTCTCAGCTACTCAGGAGGCTGAGGTTGGAGAATTGCTTGGGCCTGGAGATTGAGGCTGGAGTGAGCCAAGACTGTGCCACTACACACCCAGCTGGGAGACAGAGTGAGACCCTGTCTGAAGAAAAAAAACAAAATAAAACAAACAAAAAACAGAAGCAAACCTTTAAACAAATTTTTTAAAATCTAGACATTTTTGGAAGCCTATCCTATATGCAAGGTGCTCAGCAGATGGTCATCAATAGGATATGATCTCTTTGTTCAAGGAGCTTACTACCCATTTAAACTTGGCATAGATGTTAGCATTAAAGAGGGACTAAAACAGCTAAACTCTTCTTTGTAACAAAGGCTTTAATAGTGATATATAAAAAAAGAACTACAGATCCTCTGCCATGTTGTGTTCTGCTTAATAAAGGTTGGATGGATACAGTTTAGGGAGGGAAAAGCAGGAGATAAAGAAAGCCATATCTTAGCACAGGCTTGAAAGGATGAGTAAGACTTTAGTTGATCTAAAATTAGAAAGAAAGGTCAATCAAGACAGAGGAACCAAGTGAGAAAAGCCAGGGATGCACACATAGTTATTGTTCAGTTTATTGACACAGGGACACAGTTTGGTAGGAAAGAAAACTGGGTCAAGAATAAGGCAATAGGAACTTTTTTTTTGTTGGGATGGGAAAGACATGACTACAGACATGCTTGAGAAAGAATGAGTCCGATGGACATGAAGGAGACTGCAGAAAGGCCACTGCAACCCAGAGGGGAGGGGTGATGACAGCCCAACCAAGTCAGTTACAGAAGCTGGGAAAAGAAGGAAGCCATGGCTTCCAGAGCTTTCCTGAAGGAGTCATTGCAGGACTTCAGTTGCAAGAATATCAGGGTTAGGTTGGGGCAGAAAGCACATCCAAAAAGGAAGACAAAAATGACATGGAAAAAACGATGGCATATTAGGCTTTCTAATAGACTGCTTCATGCTAAAACAGTTTGTCTCACATTTTTTTTTTTTAAGATCACAAACCTCAAAACTAGAGATTTATATGTTTAGGAACGTACTTCTGTCTTTTCAGTTGGCTTAGATGGTTTTTCTTTACATTTAGACAGGTCAAAATCTTCTGAAAGTTCATCAATGAGCTCTGATTCACTCCGAGCCTAGAATATAAGAAGTTCTGTATATTACAAGGGGACTGTTTTTTATTTTGTAAAAAAAAGTTTTCATGGAGCAATTTTTTCCCCTGATTAACACAATGAGGCCATACTTAACACCCAAAGCTAATTTATAAAGGGCGTATTTTTTCATTTATTAACGTTAAGATAAAATTTTCATGAAACAAATAAGAAATACTCACACAACACCTCAGTACCGCAAAAGTATTAATGGTTTATTTGGTCAAACGTTTCCTTGATATTTTAGTTTCAGAAGAATTTTGTTCGAATAAAATTGCCTGTTCTCTACAATGAAGATCTGTATAATTTTTTAAAATGTGATTATTTTCCTATTTTCTCAAGACTTCTCTTCTGAATAAGTGAAAACATGGATCATATACTCTGTTCATATGATTATGTGGGATTTTGGCAGGAAAGTTCTGCTACCCCTTGTTCTTTCAGGAGAGTGGTATTAGTTTAGGGCATGTGGAGACTGTCACTAACAACAGTAACATGATAGAAGGGCATGTGATTTAGACGCTGGGACTCAGACTGGACAGCCTGAGTTCTGAGTCCTGGGCTTGGCTTGCTATTTTTCTAGCACCTTGACCTTGGGCTATTTAGATAGGCCCTCTGTGTCTCAATTTCCTCACTGTAAAATGGGAATAATAACAGTACTGTCCTTCATTCACTGAGGACTCACAAAGATATATCCAAAAAGCATTTGGTGCAGTGCCAGGTACATAGCAAGTGATTAATAAATGTTGCTGATTATATGTGACAGGTTACTACCAACTTAAGGCAAAACAGAATCATCAGAGAATTTGATCAGGATGGACAGTGAGAGTTACACACACAGCCAGAGCTTTTCTTTTCCTCTTTGATCTTTATATTCTTGAAATGCCTGCACTGTGGTTTGTATACAGTAGGCATCAAAAAAAAGTGCTAGCTTAATCTGACTTAAGGGCCCTCTTGACATCAGTTTCTAGTGTGTAATAAATTTTACTAGAAATTTATAGTCCAGTAATGATTTATGAGGAAGATCATCTTTTTTTAGCGAATTTATTTTATTTTATTAAAAAAAGAAAGTATATGATGAAAAAATAAAATAAAATAAGATCATCTTTAAAATATAAGGAAAGGAGACACAGGTATCAGCCAAGTGTTACCATCTCCTCTCTACTAGGTGAGCATGCAAGTCTGCACAGTGAACTCGGGACTGTCAAAGTTATCTTAATTCATACTTTACACATGTCTATTGTTAAGTATCAGAAAAAAATGTATTTCCTAACCTTGGGTTTTTCTTCAGGCTCTGGCAATAGTGGTTTTCCATCTTTATCCTGTAAATAAAATTAAAACTCATTGGAAATGAAATAGAAAATTTTGCTTTCATGTCCCATCAAGTTTGTTTCTGGGAATTCCAGGATATGAGATGTCAGCTGATTTTTTTTCTTAGAAGATTTACATGAGTTTGTGTTTCAAATTTACTTTTTACAAAGTATAAAAATAGCAGCTGAGCTATAAAAATCAAGATGTTACCAAATAGAATGCACATTTACTTTAAGTTATTAAAAAATGTTTTCATCTGTTGGATAGAGTAATAGGAAAAAAAATTATTTGGCAATAAAGATATAGCTATGTTTATGAAAGCTTTTAAAAAATCCCAGTTCTCCAACCTAGAGTGAAGAGGTGGATATCATTCCTATAACACTGTTTAGTTTTTTTGGATATGAGGTTTCATAATTTAGAATTGTAACCATTTTCCAACATGTGTTTATATGCATGATTTCAAAAGTAAATGACAAAAATGTAATGACAGGAGTTAGTCTACCATCCTCACCATAATCAAAAACAATAGCAACAAAACCACCTTAACTTAGCATACTGGTAAAGCCTTGTATATTCATATCTACCCCTCAGAAGACCTATGGTGCTTTTATCCATATAGCATTAAGAAAAAAAAATTATCCCCAAATTGTTCCTTCTGAGTTTAAGGATCTTTTGTAAGAATTGTTAATACATAAAACATTTAAATTTGTGGGAATTTTAATGACCACATGGTCACTACTTAGGAAGCCAGGCAGGGACAAACCATCCCTCAAGGGGTCTAACTGTAGGGAGCAGAGAAAAAAAGGTGCAGGGTTTTCAGAGTTAATATCTGAATTGGGGACAGGTATGTCCTTTGACAGTGTCAAGGGTACAGATGCAATAAAACAAGATGCAAAGGTAAGATGCTGTTGTCATGCACTGTGGTTAAAAATTTACCGTGGCTGGTTTTAATCTGTACTCAGATGGGATTGTTTCATCATCCTCACCACACTTCTCTAGTTTTTCTTCTTTAGCTTTTGCCTGATGAAAATGGAGGGGAAAAAAAGTAGTTGGATAATGCACATAATGAGATGATATCACTTCCTCTGTGTACTTCCTGAGTGTTACAGAGAAGACCAAATCTGGTAAACGCATCTGGAAGAACTTTGTACACTACAAAGCACAAGACCATGGTGGGCAGCTGTGAGAAAGGTAGCAGTGGGTGACTGAGCAAAAGCAGCCCAGCCAGGGATCCCGGGGAGCTACCCTATTCTGCTTTGGTCCAGTCTCTTCAGCTGTGAAATGTGGCTACTAATAACCCTTATCTAGCTCACTAACTTGTGAAGATCACCAGAGAAAAGCAAATAAAAAGATTCTTTGAAGATAGTAAGCACAGTGCAGCAGTTAGTTGCAATTATTTTAATGGCTTTCATCTGTCTTACTCAACGAGGCAGCTGTCTAAGGAAGGGAGAGGAAATATGACTAATTTTCACATTAAACCCAGTTCAGAAATGGTAGAAGCAGCCCATCACAAATCTTGGCTGATCCATGTATAACTTGTTTTACCTCTTTTAAAAGGGCTCCCTTCAATAATGCCAGGACTTCTCTAGCTTACTAAACCATGAACAACTAGCTGCATTACCAATAAAAGTGTAGTTCTATAGTAGATCACTGACTGCTACGACACAACACTTGCAATTTTACCTGCTGATGGGTAGTGTGAGTCCCATAATACGTAAGGAGTACCTATATCAAGGCATGGATTTAATTTACAAATCAAGGTAGGAGGTTCACTTGGCATATTCCAACCCAACCCACGGCCCCCATCTGCATCTTAGCCTAAGAGTGTGGTTCTTTACTAATTGGTTAGTTGATTAATTACTACTTATTGAGCACTTTTAATGGAACAGGCACTGTTCTATGCTTGCGTTTAGTTTTACTGTTTTAGAGAAACTCTCATTAAAGGATGAAGTCATGGTTTTCTTTTAAACATTTCCAGTCATGCTCTATTTGGGCATCTGGAGAAATCCTATCATGGAGCAGCACTCCCCAGGTCAGGGTACAGCAGACTTCAGGAACATCCAGGGTCACCTGTATTAAGACGGTCCTCTTAATAGTCTAATCTCAGGCTGTGGACAGTGAGAATGACACATGCAGCCAGAGCTTTTATGTTCCTCTTTGATCTTTATATTCTTGAAATGCCTGCTCTGTGGTTTGCATACAGTAGGCATCGAAAAAAAAGAGTCTACTGAATTGAAATGGCACTGGACTAGGCAGCCACACCTAAAAATGTGGGAGACTTATAATGGGGTATCATTACAGAATAAAAAACTTTTATGTTATGGTAGATGACAGGAATACTAAGTAGGCATGGGTTTCCTCTCTGGAGTATTACGTGGTTTTCCACAGACAGCTCTCTATTCTGGGGTGTGCTGGGGTGTGCTGGGGTGGCAATGGATACTCCTACAGGCTGATAGCAACGTTCCTGAGCCTTCTCATCACATCAGACTATCTAGGATGTAAAGGACCCACTAAGTCTGGTACTAAGAATTCAGGTTAAGAATCTGGAGGACTGACAGATCCTCTTTAGAAACATTTATACTTTGTATATGATTAAAAAGGAAAACTAGTGATATGGTTTGGCTGTGTCCCCACCCAAATCTCAAAATCTCTCATCTTGAATTGTAGCTCCCATAATTCCCACGTGTCGTGGGAGGGACCCGGTGGGAGGTAATTGAATCATGGGGGCAGAGCTCTCCTGTGCTGTTCTCATGATAGTGAATAATTCTTACAAGGTCTGACGGTTTTATAAAGGGGAGTTCCCCTGCACATGCTCTTTTGCCTTCCACCATGTAAGACGTGACTTTGCTCCTCATTCACTTTCCACCATAATTATGACGACTCCCGAGCCATGTGGAACTGTGAGTCAATTAAACTTCTTTCCTTTATATGTTACCCAGTCTCCGGTATGCCTTTATTAGCAGCATGATAACAGATAATACAACTATTATGTCATAAGAATGGAAAGGAAGAGTCCTTTTCGCTGGAATATTAGTTTGCTGCTACTCTGAAGTCTTCTAGAGGAAACAATACATTCATATGCATTCCCAAACTAGTTACCCACATGCTTATTTTATGTCACTTTTTTTTAAACATCTGCTTATCTGCTTTTAGTCACTCTTAAGACTCCTTTGATCCTGGGGTTTATAACATGTTTACACCCTCCCTTCCCACATTTATTATCTCTCCTTAAGGGTCTGCAAAAAGCCTGAGACAAAAGTGCAATATACTTGTGGCCCTGTTGCCCTCAGGTGGTAAAGCCACAACTCAGCTTGGCCTCCTGACTCCCCCCAGGGTTCTGCCAACACCACCCTTTCCTCAAGATGACACTGCTTCTATTGGCTACTCTAAGTAATGTATATCTCACATTGTGGTGTAATTAAGTTTCCCTTCTTCCCAGTACATTACTTGGTCCTGGAAGATAAGAACTGCTTCTCTTGCTCCCCTGCGTTCACCATCACAAAGCTTATCATGCCACACTGTGGCCGGTGAGCCCTCCAAGAAAGTCGAAGATAGAAACTGGCCCATCTTAGTCCAGGGTAATCCCAGACTCAAGAATAGTTGCTGGAAGTCAGGGAGACTCCCCTTCCCTGATGACTCAGAACAGGAAGTGACAGCAGAGATGGGGCATTGTGACAGCAATGCCTACCAGCTCCCCCAGCCTGAGCTGATGGAGGCAGGGCAAGCTCCTGTGGATCCCAGGCTGCCTTTCCATCTCCCCACAACACTGCCTTGTCAGGAATGGGCAACTCTCTCTTTTCCTTCCTCTTTCCCCCAAAAGGACCAAGTTGAAAAATTCTACAAAAATTATAATTTAATATTAAAACTTTCCTACACCAGATATAAGCTTGTTTTGGTTCAGAGGCTTGTTAAGATCTTGGAGTGTGGTGGGATGAACACTTATCAGCATTATTCTCTAAATATGCAGGAGCTCTAGTTACAAAGTAATCGTTGCTTGATTTTAATTTGAGACAAAATTTTCAACATCTTTCCCCATAGCGATAAATGAAGGATCTTCCCACTCCTTGTATAGACATCTCCCTCTCTTATAAAGAGAAGCACCCAGAACCCTTCTGAAAATACAAATTCCCAATTGCCAAACTTCACTATTTTCCGCCAGGCACTGCCTCCTTGTTATCTCGTTTAGTCAGGTGTCATTTAAGCTCTAGCAAGGGAGATTCATGCTCATTTCAAATGTTAAAATTCTAGCTGTTTCACAAGCAATCACTTAACTATCCCTCTTAGTTGTTAACGACTCAGCAATAAATAAGGCACAGTGAAGAATGTTCACTTTTACTCTCCAGCAAAAGTTGTGCAAGAATTCTAAACATGCAGAATGTATTCAGTTTTGTAATGTGCAGACTAACACGCTTTGCAAATCAACTCTAAGGTCAGTACCTCATCGACTTCCTTAATCGAGCTGAGGTCGAGCTCAGGTTCTGCTTGCCGGGTGCCCAGTGAAGCCGACAGAGCCTCCAGTGCTTGATCGCTCATTGTATCCTGTTAAAAGTAAAAAATTCTGTGCATGAAAAAAGACATCTCTGGAGCCTGAACAATCCATTTACTTCTTTGTGAAATACATTTTAGATTATAAACTGAATGTGGATTGGGGAAGTGCTCTAGAAAGGCAAGTTTATTTGAAACCTTGCAAAAGAGAGAAAGGAAAAAGAACTTACCAATGAGTGGAAATTGGGGCTAAGACACGTTTCTATAGTAACAGCGTTCTCTGGGGCACACTTCACCCCTTATTTGGTAAGCTAGACGTAAAGCTATAGTAATATTATTATAAAATACTCTTCACAACAACAAAAAAGAAGCAAGTAGTAAACTGTTACCACCCTGTTTTTCTTTTTCTAAAACTGTGTCTCTAAAAGGCTTCTGACAACCTTTAGCAAACCTGCTAAGCTGAAAGCAGGGAAGCTTGAAGTGGCCCCCGCTGCCTTCTTCTCTGAAGGCACAATGGCTGATCGTTATAGGAACTCCCACTCTCAGGGGTGTGGTGCTCACCACTGTTCCCCAGCCTGCCAGATAAAAATAAACTGTCCACTCCAGGAGGGGAGAGGCACAAGCAGCTCTGATAGAAACTGTTCCTGAGCATTACCTTGACTGTTTGCAGAGGAGAAATGTGTTCCCTGGCTCCAGCACAGAGCCGCAGGATTGCCTTTGCGATTTGTGAGAATTATGTCATAGTGAAATACAGCTGAGTGGTGGGCAGTACCAGCTACATGGTGTCCCTCTAGTGATCCTCAGTGCTCAAAGTCCTTTAGAGAATCAAACTTGAAGGTTTTATGTTCCAAGAGTGCGATTTCTCTGGTTTCTGCCCTTCTGTGTATCATAATGGTGAGATGGTCTTAGGTGACAACCAAGACAACCGTGCTAAAATCATTCCCAGGCAGTTCCAGAAACACACAAGGCTTGCCTGGAGACGATTAATATAACCCTCATTGGCTTCCCTATTCCGGATAGACCTGACAGGGAAAAAATCATGGCTTCTCCTCATGGGTAATGCACTACTGGCAGCTTCCTGAATGAGCAAGATCAGGCTCTGGAAAGCAACTGCTGTCAGGTAGACTGTGATTATACCTTCTCCACCTTTCTTTTCTTCTCTTGGGGTGGAGCAGCACTTCTGACTGTCCCTGCTGACTGAGCTTTTAAAACTTCTGTAGATTCCTGAAAATAAAATACTAAAGATCAGATTTATAGATGAGGAAACTTTAACTGTAATAGCCTGAACTAAAAAGTTATTCTTTTAAAGTTCAAAATAGTTCCTAACAAGTTTCCCTTAACAACACTAAAAACAATACCTCTTTTTCAGTTTTCTTTCCGGCAGCTGTAGGTGACCCACAGGTGAAGTCAGATGACAAGGCATCTATAGCATCATCTGGCCCCATGGGTTTCTAAAGAAACAGGCACAATGATGGGTAACTTATGGGAACCGCTGAAGTAGAAGAATGGATCATAAACCTAGCAAATGAAGAATGCATTTTTCTAATTTCTTTGCAACCAAATGAGATGTGTTAATAAAACAACTTAGATCAAAGTGTATGTTTTGAAGCGAGCGGCTACTCACTAAGTAGGCTTAGTGAATACTCACTAAGTATTATTTTCCACTTCCCCCTTTCTAAAGGAGTTACATGTTAGAATATTCTCATTCTATTATTATGAACATGAATTCTATCCTAATACTTTCTTGCCTTCATTCTCCTTCCCCTCAAAAACCCTACTTATGGGACTCAGGAGCACTGAGACAACCCTCACACCAAGCCCTTTCTCTGAACACACAGAAACTCCATTTGATTTGGAGATGAGTTAAATCATAATCCTCAAATATAGAATTGATAGCCCTGTTCCCCCAACCAAAAATATAAAACATATTAATTTAGATCAGAAGACATGTATGTAAACTCACCAAAGAGTCTGGAGGAGGCCCTGTGATCCCTTCCATTTTCTGAAACAAATATTAATTTGATGATGTTGAGAAGGTAGAATTAATCCTTAAGATGGGCAAAATGTATGGCCCATTGTGGGTTGAATTGTGCCTCCCACCCCAGATCTATATGTTGAAGTCTTAACCCCAGTACCTCAAAACAAGACCTGATTTTGAGATAGGTTCCTTATAGAAGTAATCAAGTAAAGGTGAGGTCATTAGGGTGGGCCCTACTCCAATTATGATGTGTGTCCTTACAAAATGGGGAAATATGGACCCAGAGATACGCATAGAAGCACAGAAGGAAGATGGTGTCAAGAGATGTGTGGAGAAGACGGCCATCTATAAGCCAAGAATAGGCTTCAAAGATACCTTTCCCTCACAGCCTCAGCAGGAACCAGCCCTGCTGACACCTTGATTCTAGACTTCCAGCCTCCAGAACTGTGAGACAATCAATCTCTTGTTTATGCCCCTGATCTGTGGTACTTTCTTACAGCAGCCCCATCCAACCAATGCAGTGAGCTTCAGAGTAATGACAATTTCACATGCACCACTATGTTTTCTAACTTTTAAACATTGTAAAAATAATGACATGAAATTATATTCTAAAGAGGAAACAGTGAAATAAAAGTAAATGATTATTTAACTTACAGCCAATAGTTCCCTATATTTTGGAGGAATTGTGACTTCTCTTTTACCCAATTCCTCTATGTAGGTGGAACTCATTGGATCCTAGAACAAAATCATACACATAGGGATATTATATAATTAATTAGCTGAGAACACTATATGCATATTCTGAAACTAAAGCATGATTCCATTATTAATTTATGGAAGTACTGAGATGAATGATAAATCATTAAGAAGCCAACAATTTATACAACTACATTTCTAAGTTTACACAAATACCCATATTTAATTGGCTTAACTCATATGTAATGCTAGAAAATATTCAAAATACTAAAGTTGACTTCTAAATACATTTTGTTTTCAAATGTTTTTATTATCTAAGGTTTCTAACCAATATAAAAGAACAGTTAATAAGATAATGAGTTTCTGTATAACCCAATACCCAACTCTATTAGCTTTGTCATTTCTAAGAAAACAAAATCATAGAGTGGATGTCTCCTGTTTAGCATTCTCAAAGCGAATCCCCTTTCCCTGTTAATCAGAAACAGCCACCATTCCTAACTTTAGCATATCAATTTAAAGTTATTTTAGAATATTTTTTACATATGTAGGTATCCATAAACAATGTCCAGCATTACTTTGCTTATTTTCCAATGTTACATAAATGGTATCATATTCTACATATCATTCTGCATTTTTTATTCAAAATTATGTTTTTGTAATGTATCCATGCTGATACATGAATAATCTATTTTAACCACTATAAAGCACTGAATTTTATTATCCCGTCCTCTATTGAACAAAATTGTTTCCAAACATTTCACCAGTTTTTATAACTCCTTGCACACATGGGCAAGGCTCCCTCCTGGGAATCTCTCTAGAGGTGGACTTCCTGGTTGAAGGGAATGTTCATCATGAACACCCACCAACTATAGGAAGACTATAGGAATTGTCAGACTTTCACGCTTTTGCTAATCAGATAAATGCAAAGCAGTGTTTCTTCTGTGTTTTAATATCATTCTCCTAACTACTAAGGAGAGTTTCATTTTACTTGCTTATTGGTCAGTCAAGTTTTCTCTCAATTTTCCATTGGGTTGTCTTTTTCTGTTTTTTATTCTTTATAAATTCTAGAAACAAATCCTTTGTTATGTCTGTTGCAAATATTTTTGTCTAGTCTATGGCTTTTTTTTTTTT